>NC_029791.2:93063984-93117771 GCF_000816755.2 Arachis ipaensis | reverse complement strand
CAGCATCCTTACCACCACCACCACCAGTACCTGAGCCGACTTATCTGTTGGTGCAGCACATGCTCCGCTTCATGGTGTGCTTTGAGCGTCGTGTCATGCGACGTCTTGATCGCCTAGACCAGGTGTTTGCGTCACAGGGCATTGAGCTTCCTCTACTCCCAGACTCTCCCGCCTCTGACGAGCAGGACCAGGAGGAGGAGCATACTAAGGAGCCGGTACATCAGGAGGCACCACCAGAGACACAGACCACCGCTGAGGTCCAGCAACCTCCTGAGGTCCAGCATGACATTCCTAAGCCACAGCCAGTGCCACCTCTAGTTCCACAGCCCGAGCCTGAGCATGAACCACAGCCTGGTGCGATTGTTGACCCCCATCCCGAGCTTCAGTAGTAGCATCGAGGACAATGCTTAATTCTAAAGTGTGGGGAGGTCACCGCTCGTGACCGGTGTTTGCATTCATGTGGTGAATTTTCAGATTTTTATTTCTACTCGCTACTACTTTATTTTGTTTATTTTAGATCATTTTGAGATTACTGTACATATTTGTGCCATTGTAGATACTCTTATTTTGGTTGTTACACACTCTTAGTATATATATATATTTTGCATCTTGGTTGTGTTTTGCATCCTAGCTGTTGATTGTGACTAGAAAATTAATGGATTACTAAAAATCTAGTTAACCCTTTCTATGAGAAATGTGTTTTGATTGAAAAAGGGGTAAACTAGGAGAATTTATTTTTTTAATCACAATATTGCATTAGAATAAGCTTAATCAATATGATGAAAATTTCCATGAAACTCATTTTTAGAACACTAACCCGATTGGTTGAAATTTTTTTTAGAACTTGCTTGAGTTATACATGTTGTGGATCATGTTATGAGCAAAGAACATAAGCATGTGAGATTTGAGCCTAATTGTGTGGTTACATCATATATAACCACTTATTTTCATTCTTGTGTGCATTATTCTCCTCCTATGATTGTAATTTTTGAATTGTTTAAGTCTATATGTCCATTATTTTGTGTATACATGCATCTGTATGATTGAGGCCATTGTTCAAATAGCTCACTTACCCAAATAGCCTACCTTTTATCTTCCATTGTTAGCCGATTTTGAGCCTACGCTTAACCCACTTGTTCTTAATTGTAGCACATTACAAGCCTAAGTGAAAAATAATAAATATTCCCTAATTTGGATCTTTGATTAGCTTAGGCTAGTGAGAGTGTTTATCATTTGATTTTGGGAGAGTTGGGAACATTGGGTAGAGTTAAAAGTGTGTTTGTGTTTTTGTTGAAAAATTTTGGGAATTGGGTACATAATCATGTATTAATCATGTGTAAACCATATGCATTGATGTTCTTGTATACATTTTAGTTTGAAAAGAAAAAAAAATATATATATATATATATAAGAAAATATATAGAAAAGAAAGAAAAAGAAAAGCAATAAAAAGGGGACAAAAATGCCCCAAAGTCAAGGTTCAATAAAAGTCAATGCATGTGTGTGGTAATCAAAAGAGAATACATGAGTGTGTGAAAAGTGAAGAATGGATGGCTAGGTTTGTTTAGAATTGTTTAGGTTGTCATAGGTTAGGCGGGAAGTTTAAGTTAATCAAAGATTCAAATTTCAAGCTCACTTGACCATATGCATCCTACCTTGACCCTAGCCCCATTACAACCTACAGGAAAGCCCTCATGATGTTTGTGTGTATGCATAAAGTAATTGTTGATTGTTAGATGAAAAACAAATCTTAGAAAGCATGATTAGGGGAGAATTGAGTGAATCAACCCCATATACTTGAGTGCTTAGAGCGGATACACATCCGGCGAGGGTTCGATCGCTCAATTACATGTTTCCACCCGTGATCATCTTTTCTTGCAAGTTTATGAACTTTTTCAATAATTCAATCCAATTGTGGTTTGCTTGATTGCTAATACTTTAGCCATTGTGCTTATATGCGTATTCTTGGAAGTTGATTTATTTTGATTAAGCCATTGCATCATGTAGATAGATTGCATTTAGTAGTTGCACTGAATAAATGTTAATACCCTTTTGCTTCTTCTTGATTTTAGCATGAGGACATGCGTAGTTTAAGTGTGGGGAGATTTGATAAACCCCGATTTTGTGATTTATCTCACATTTATTCAATGAAATAGCATGATTTTGTAATTCACCCCTTGAATTTTGCTTAAGTGTAAAAACATGCTTTTTAGGCCCTAAATTGATGGTTTTTATTTCACTTTAATTCCATTCGATGCCTTGATGTGTTTGGTGAGTGATTTCAGGTCCATAAGGCAAGTATTGGATGGAAGAAATGAGGAGAAAAGCATACACAAAGGGGGAATGCATGGAGAAACAAGGATTGGGATTTCACCAGAGGACGCGCATGCGCACTAGGCGCGCACGCGCACTAGGCGCGCACGCGCAGAAGTGATTTCACCAAAAGACGTGCACGCGTACATATCGCGTCTGTGCGGATTGAGAATTTGACATCGACGCGCACGCGCACATGGCGCACACGCGCCGATATCCTCACGTGGCCCACTTGAAGGCAAAATGCTGGGGGCGATTTCTGAGCTGCCCAGACCCAAATCCAACTTGTTTCTGAGTGTATTTCATGCAGAATTGAAGTCCAAGCAAAGGGGGGAGCAATTAGTTTTAGTCAACATGAGCCTTTAGCTAGTTTTCTAGAGAGAGAAGCTCCCTCTTCTCTCTAGAATAAGGTTAGGTTTAGGTTAGATTATTTCAATTTCATGTTTGAATGCTAGGTTTCATCTTGTTCTTTGATAATTTCTCAATTCTACATCTTGACCCTCTTAGTTTTTTTTATGCCAATTCCTCATTTTGTTCTCTTTTGTGATGATGACTCATGTTGGATTTGTTTACATTTAATGCAATTTGATGTTGATATTTCCCTACTTGATGAATTGAGTTGTGATCTCACTTTTCTTGCAACCAATGGTGATAGACTTTGATATTCTTGCATTTTATGATGTTGATCCTTATTGCACTCCAATTGTTCGATGAAATGTTCTCTTTAGTTCTTGAGTAGTTTTATCAACTCTTGGCCTAAGCCAAGGGACTTGAGTGATCTTGAGTTTTTGGACGTAATGGATTTGGTAATTTGAGAACTCTGTGTGATAAATTTGAAGCTCATTGACACTAACCCACTACTAAGCTAATTAGTAGATAGGTTAGGACTTTTGGGTGGATGTGATTAGGCCTATTTGACATATTTCTGGTCTAGGAGTAAATGTTACGTACTTAAGGCTTCGAGAAGTAGACTTAATGGGTTGGCCTTTCATAATTATCAATAGTCGGTTTGTTAACCGGGATGGTGACCTCAAGTACCCAAGTCTTAGCCAAGAGTTCCTTATTTTGCTTTCTTTACTTACTCGTTCAATCTACTTTCTTGCCATCTCATAAACAAAACCTCTCTCTTTTTACCCCATCATAGCCAATACACATGCACTCCATTGCATCCTAGGGAGACGACCCGGAGTCCAAATACTTCGGTTAATTTTTACTTGGGGTTTGTTATTCGTGACAACTCACTCAACCAAAATTTTTGCATGAAATGATTCTTGATTGGTTTGAAAACTATACTTTACAATGAGATTTCATTCAATTGAGGAAATTCTAAACCGTCAAGAGTTCGCTCATCAGGGTTTGATTTGTAATTGACAAGAAAATATAAAAGCAAGAAAGTAAATGACAAATAACTAATGAAATAAAGGAAAATAACTCTTGGCTAGGACATGGGAAATTGAGATCACCATCCTTGTCTACAAACCATACATTGATAATAATGAGGGGCCAACCCATTAAGTCTACCTCCAAAAGCTTTAAGTACATAATATCTACTCCTAAGCTTGAAGTACGTCAAATAGGTTTGATCACATCAACCCATAAGTCCCAACCTATCTACTAATTAGATTAGTAGTAGGTTAGTGTCAATGGATATCAAATTGACCACATAGGGTTCTCAAATCACCAATTCAATGAGACTCAATGACTCAACGTCACTCAATTCCCTTAGCCTAGACCAAGAGTAAAGAGAACTACTCAAAAACTAAAGAAACATTCTACCAAACACCTAGTGTGTAATAAAATTAAACATCATAAAATGCAATAATTAAAAGAATACATCACCAACATAAGCAAGAAATCAATAATAGCAACTAAGATTAACATAAAAGAACATGGAAGCATAAACTTGTATTGAAAGAAAATAGAAACCCAACAAGAGTTTATAAACATAAAAGTGATATGAAAAGGAAATTAACAACAAAAACTAGAAGAAAAAAGGTGTAATATCAAGGAATTAACAAGGGAAAACTAAATGAAAACAAGAATTGAAAGTGGATCTAAGAAAATTAAACCTAAACTACCCTAAATTCTAGAGAGAAGGGAGAGCTTCTCTCTCTAGAATTCTACCTACAACATGATGAAAACTAAGCTATGACTACTTGCTCTATTTCCCCTTCAATCCTTGGGTTCAATAGCATCAGAAATGAGTTGGATTGGGACAAAATGAGCTAGAAATTGCTAGCCACGAGTTGCTCTTTAATGAACCACGTGCAACATCGATGCATACGTGTACAGTGCGTGTACGCATCCCTAAACGCAAAGCAACTATAGCAAATTTTATATCATTTTGAAGCCCCGGATGTTAGCTTTCCAACACAACTAAAACCGCCTCATTTGGACTTCTGTAGCTCAAGTTATGATCGATTGAGTGCGAAGAGGTCAGACTTGACAACTTTGTGGTTCTTTCATTTCTTCATGAGTTCTCCCACTTTGCATGCTTTTCTCCTCACTTCATCCATCCAATACTTGCCTTATGAACCTGAAATCACTCAACAAACACATCACGGCATCGAAGGGAATTAAGGTGAGTTAAAATCACCAATTTAAGGACCTAAAAAGCATGTTTTCACATTTAAGCACAAATCAAGGGAGAATTGCAAAACCATGCTATTTCACTGAATAAATGTGGGAAAAGGTGATAAAATCCCCCAAATTAAGCACAAGTTAAACCACAAAATTAGAGTTTATCAGGCACTGAAGTGCGTTATTGCCACACCGGACGCCCCTTGGGTGATGGATTCTGACAACAAGAAGCCCAAGGGGATGTTATTTGCTTATCTTTCTAGAGAGGCTAGGACTTGGCAGCAAATATTCGCTCACTATGTCCTACCTACTACCCATTTTTCTGAGATTCCGATGGATATGCTTCTTCTGATTGGCTATGTTATGGAGGGAAAAGAGGTATACTTCCCCCGGTTGATCAGGCGATGCATGTGGCGAGCACACATCCGTGGCCTACTACCATTTCCCACATTGGTCACTAGGATGATTGAGTTAGCCGGTGCCCCATGGAAGGACGATGACGTGACACTACCACCCCCAGACAACGACGACAAGGAGGTTACTATTTCGTGGGGTACATGGGTGCACGAGAAGCCTCCATCCAGGCGCCTCTCTTGAGATAGAGCCACAGTAGAGGTAGCTAGACCTTCATCTTCTACAGCAATGGCAGGACCCTCTTCTTCCACAGCAGCAGTAGCACCTTTACCACCACCAGCACCTGAGCCGACCTATCTTCTGGTTCAGCATCTGTTTCGATTCATAGAGCGCAGTGAGCACCGTATTATGCGATGCTTGTACCGAGTGGACCAGGCATTCGTAGCACAGGGCATCCAGCTACCCCCTCTTCCCGACTCTTCCGCATCCGATGGGGAGGATCACGAGGCAGAGCACGCGAAGGAGCAGGTTGAGGAGCCGACTCAGCAGGAGGCACCTCTACAGACGCAGGCTACCCAGGATATTCAGCAGCCTCCCGAGGAGCCAGTGCCCCAGTCTGAGACCTAGCTGGAGCCAGACGTGACTATTAACCCTCACCATGAGCCCGATCAGTAGCATCGAGGATGATGCTTCATCTTAAGTGTAGGGAGGTAACCGTCGTGGCCGTCGGTGGATTTGGTGAACATTTTTGGACATTATCTCCTAGTTTATGTTATTTTACTTTATTTTGCACCTTTTGGATCATTGTATATATTAGTATTGTGGATTGTGGATACTTTTGTTTAGTTTGTTGGATTTTACACTTTTGCTTTATATATGCACTTTTGCTTTATATAGTTGTTTTAGCTTGTTTTAGCTTTTGGTTGTGATTAGAAAAATATTTTGGATTGTTGAGACCTAGTTGACCCTTTTTACATATGACACCGTTTTGATTGAAAAAGGAATTAACTAAAGAATTTTTAAAATGTCTCAATAATAACATGGCATTTGCATTTAGAATAAGCCTAGTCAAAACAAGGAGATCTTTCCAAAGAATTTATCTATAGGGCACCACTGCAACTGATTGGAAAATTTTTTATGAACTTGCATGAATTCATATTTTGTGAAGCATGTTTTGAGCTAAGAACACAAGCTTGTGAGTTTTGAGCCTAATTGTATGGTTACATCTTATAACCACTTATTTTTCTTCTTGTGTGAAATTGTTCTTTTCCTATAATTGTGATCCTTGATTTGTGTAAGTCTATATGTCCAATTATTCCTTGTATTCATACATTTATATGATTGAGGCCATTATTTCATTAGCTCACTTACCCAAATAGCCTACCTTTTATCTTCCATTGTTAGCCAACTTTGAGCCTATGCTTAACCCAATTGTTCTTTATTTTAGCACATTATAAGCCTAAAGCGGAAAACAATAAAAGTCCTTTGTTTGGATCTTTGATTAGCTTAGGCTAGTGAGAGTGTTTACTATTCAAGTTTGGGGAGGTTTGGGAACATTGGTTGGGATAAAAGGGTGTTTTGTATTTATATATTTGGGAATTGGGTGCATACTCATGTATTGATTAAATGTATAGACCTTATGCATTGATGTTCTTGTATGTAGCTTGAAAGAAAAAAAATGAGAAAAACAAAAGAAAAAGAAAAAAATAAATGTGAAAAAGAAAAGAAAAGAAAAAAAATTGAAAAAGAAAGAAAAAAAAGAAAAACAATAAAAAGGGGACAAAATGCCCCAATGTAAAGTCCAATAAGAGTCAATGCATAAGTGTTGTGAAAATCAAAAGAAAATGCATGAGTATGTGAAAAGTGAAGGATGGGTTGTTAGGTTAGTACTTAATTGTATAGGTTATTATATAGGTTGGGTGGAAAAGTTTAGGCCAATCAAAGATTCAAATTCTAGTCCACTTATCCATATATGATCCTACCTTGACCCTAGCCCCATTACAACCTTATGGAAAGACCTCATGATGTTTGTATGCATGCATTGAATGATTGTCGATTGTTAGATGAAGAACAAATTTTGGAAATCATGATTAGGGGGGAATTGAGTGAATCAACCCCTAAACACTTGAGTGAATAGAGCGGATACACATCCGGTGAGGGTTCGATTGCTCAATTACATGCATTCACCACTATCATTTATATTCATGCAATTTTGTAAATCCTTTCGATAATTCAATACAATTATGGGTTGGATTTGATTTCCATTGTTTGAGCCCTTGTGCTTACATATATTCTCTTGGAAGTTGATTTGTCTTGACTAAGCATTTGCATTCATATAGATAGTTGCATATAGTTAGTTTTCATTTAGATAGTTTAGTTGCATTGCATAAATGTCATACCCTTTGCTTCATTCTTGGTTCAAGCATGAGGACATGCTTGGTTTAAGTGTGGAGAGGTTGATAAACCCCATTTGTAGGGTTTATCTTGTGTTGAATTTAGAGCATTTTGATAACCTTTCCTCACATTTATTCAATGAAATAGCATGATTTTGTGAATGTCTCCTTATTTTTGATTAGATGTGAAAACATACTTTTTAGGCCTTTAAATTGATAGTTTTAATCCTCCCTTGATTCCACTAGATGCCTTGATGTGTTTATTAGTGATTTCAGACTGAAAAGGGCTAGGAAAGGATCAAAGGAGTGAAAGGAAAGCATACAAAGTGGAGAAATCATGAAAAGCCAAAGATTTGGAAAATGCCCATGGACGCGCGCGCGCACGGTATGCTCCCGCGTGGATTGTGAAAGGCTCCATGGACGTGTACGCACACTGTACGCATACGTGCCGAAGGCTGCACGTGACTCTTTTAGTCAAACTCGTGCCTGGCAATTTTGGAGGGTTTCTGGCCCCATTTAGAGCTGAGTTTTTGGCGGGAAAAGATAAAAGGAACCAAGGATTGAAGGGGAAGACATCACCACACATCACTTAACACCATTAGACATTCATTACACTTTAGATCTAGTTTTAGCTTAGTTTTCTAGAGAGAAAAGCTCTCTCTTCTCTCTAGAATTAGGATTAGGTTTAGGTTAATCTCTCCTCTTAGATCTAGGTTTTAATCTTTGCCTTCATCTACTTCTACCTTTCAATTCTATGTTTCTATATCTTGTTCTTTCATTCTCTTGTTGTAATTTCTTCTATTTTGTTTCTATACTTTGTTGTGGATCTACTTTTGTTTCTCTTATTTTCTTTTAATGCAATTTGAGGTAATTCATAATAATCGTGTTCCTTTTTATTGTTGTTGTTAATTCCTTGCAATAATTGTTGTTAGATTCTATTCTTGTTGTCAATTTACTATGTTTTCCTTTTATACCTTCCAAGTGTTTGACAAAATGCTTGAGAAGATGTTAGAGTAGAATTTTATGTTCTTGGCTTGGGAAGAAAACTTAGGAATTCTTGAGTTGCTAATGTCCAAATGGTTGATAGTTGGTAGCCATTGACTCTAGTTCTCATTAATTCAATTAGTGAATAGCTAGGACTTATGGACTTGGATTGATATAGCTCATTTGACTTTCCTTTACTTGTTAGATGATGACTTAATGGGATTGATCCTTGCAACTATCATGTTGTAGTTAGTGATAAGGATAGAGATCCTTGACCACCAATCCTTGCCAACACCTTTTTGTCATTTGATTTCCTTTATCATTTACTTTTCTTGTTTCCTAATAAAAACCCCAAAATATACATGTCCATGGCCAATAACAAGAACACTAACCTGCAATTCCTTTGAGAGACGACCCGAGGTTTAAATACTTTGGTTATTAGGAAAATTAGGGGTTTGTACTTATGACAAACAAAATTTTTGCATGAAAAGATTGTTGTTGGTTTAGAAACTATACTTGCAACGAGCCTTTATTGTGAATTCTAAACCGTCAAAAATCCATTCATCACGTGGGTCGCAAAACTTCAAAGGACGCGCACGCGTGCTGTACGCGTACGCATCGATGCCGGCACGTGATTTTAAAGTGAAAACGTGGCCAGCGGATTCTGAGAAACTGTGGGGCCCAATCTAAACCAACTTTGGCGCCAAAACACTTAAAAGAACCAAGAATTAAAGGGGAATGCATCAATCTTTTGCTCATGGATTCATTCCAACATAAGGATTAGTTTTAGTTAGTTTTAGAGATAGAAGCTCTCACTTCTCTCTTGGATTAGGATTAGGTTTAGGTCAATAATCTTAGATCTAGATTTTAATTCATGCTTTCATCTACTTCTACCTTTCAATTCTTTGTTGTTACATCTTCCTCTTCTATTCTTTTGTTGTAATCTCATCTATGCTGTTTCTATATTTTGTTGTTGATCTACTCTTGTTTCTTCTATTTTCCTCCAATTCAATTTGAGGTAATTCATGTCAATAATATTCTTTATGATTGTTGTTGCTAATTCCTTCCAATAATTGTTGTTAGATTCCACTGTTGTTGTCAATTTACTATGCTTTTCTTTTACACCTTCCAAGTGTTTGTCAAAATGCTTAAGAGGATGTTAGGGTAGAATTTTATGTTGTTGGCTTGGGAAGGTAACTTATGAATTCTTGAGTTACTAATGTCTAAGTGATTGATAGTTGGTAGCCGTTAACTCTAGCTCTCATTGATTCAATTGGTGAATAGCTAGGACTTATGGACTTGGATTGATATAGCTCATTTGACTTTCTTCTACTTGTTAGAAGATGATTTAATAAGATTCATCCTTGCAATTACCATATTGTGGTTAGTGATAAGGATAGAGATCCTTGACAACCAAACCTTGCCAAGACCTTTTTTTCATTTGAATTTCTTTATCATTTACTTTTCTTGTTCCCTATTCAAAAACCCAAAATATACATGTCCTAGCCAATAAGAAGAACACTACCCTATAATTCCTTTGAGAGACTGATAAACTCCATTTGTAGGGTTTATCTTGTATTGATTTTAGGGGATTTTATAACCTTTTACCCACATTTATTCAAAAAAATAGCATGATTCCATGATTGTCTCTTAATTTGTGCTTAAGTGTGAAAACGTGCTTTCTAGGCCCTTAATTGTTTAATCTTGATCTACCTTTGATTCCACTAGATGCATTGATGTGTGTGTTAGTAATTTCAGGTTGAAAAGGCTAGGAATGGATCAAAAGAATGGAGAGGAAAGCATGCAAAGTGGAGAAATCATGGAAAAGCAAGGATTTAGGATAAGATCAATGACGTGCACACGCAGCAGCCACGCACGCATGGATTTTGAGGTCGCATGGCGACGCGTACGCACACGTGCACTGTACGCATACGCGCCGATGTCCGCACGTGACCCACTTAAAGTGAATCCGCTGGGGGCGAATTCTGGGCTTCCCAGGCCGAAATCCAACTCATTTCTGATGCTATTTAACCCAAGAAATGAAGAGGAATCAACACACTTTACACATTTTTAGTTACCATTAGTTTTAGTTTAGTTTAGTTTGATTTTTAGAGGAAAAGTTAGTTTTAGAGAGAGATGCTCTCTCTTCTCTCTAGGATTAGGATTAGGTTAGATCTAGATTAGGAACTCTTAGATCTAGTTTAATTTCATGCTTTGATTTACTTTTCCTTTACAATTTCTTCTTCTTCTACCTCTCCTCTTTCTAGTTTTGCTTTTAATTCTTGTAATTCTCTACTTTTATGTTGATGCACTTTTGTTTCTTCCATTTTCATTTTAATGCAATTTATGATTCCTTTATTGTTGATTTGCTTCGTTGTTGTTAATTCCATGCAATTGAGTAGTGTAGATTTATATTCATTGCAATTTTACTATGCTTTCTTTTTTTTTTTTGCCTTCCAAGTGTTTGATGAAATGCTTGGTTTGGTTTTAGTGTAGAATTTTATGCTCTTGACTTGGGAAGGTAACTTAGGAATTCTTGAGTTACTAATGTCCAAGTGATTGATGATTGGGAACTCTAGATCTCACTAATTGAATTGGTGGAGAACTAGGACTTATGGACTTGGATTGACATAGCTCATTTGACTTTCCTTTATTAGTTAGAGGATGACTTAATGGGGTTGATCCTTGCCAATTCTCATGTTATGGTTAGTAATAAGGACAGAGATCCTTGACCCCCAAACCTTGCCAAGACCTCTTTATCATTTGATTTTGAGGTATTTCATATTTATGATTTTAATTTGGCTTTTTACATTCTTGGCTTTGGTTAAGTAATTGGAGACACTTGAGTTATCAAACTCCTTTGTTGATTGATAATTAGAAATTGCTGGTTGATTTGGATCCCTCTAAAGCTAGTCTTTCCTTAGGAGTAGACTAGGACTTGAGGAATCAAATTGATTGGTCGACTTGACTTTCCTTCATAGTTAGAGGTTAACTAAGTAGGAGCAATGAACAATTCTCATCACAATTGATAAGGATAACTAGGATAGAACGTCCAGTTCTCATACCTTGCCAAGAGCTTTTCTAGTTATTAATCTACTTTCTTGCCATTTATTTCCTTGTTCCTTATTTCAAAACCGAAAAAGATACTTTTCCAAAACAAATAATAAATACACCGCCCTGCAATTCCTTGAGAGACGACCCGATGTTTAAATACTTCGGTTTATATTTTTATTGTGTTTGCTTAAGTGACAACCAAACTTTTGTACGGAAGGATTCTTTGTTGGTTTAGAAACTATACTAGCAACGAAAATTTATTTGTGAAATTCTTTACTAGCAAAAATCCATTCGTCAGTCCGCACAGGTACTAGCGCATGAATCCATTAAAAAGTCACATGCTGCATGGTTTTGGGGGTCTCTAGGCCCATTTCTGAAGTGCTAAAGGCTGGTTTGAGAGGCTATATTAAGGGCATATCAACACATAACAAAGGAGAGCTCACTTGTAGGGTAGAAACACATAGTAGGAGTAGGAGTAGTGTAGATTAGGAAATTATCTCTTAGGTTTAATTAAGGTTTGTAGCATTTTATACTTCAATTTTGGCTTTGGATTTTGCTATCTCATTGTAAGTATTTCTTTAATTTCTCTTTTATTCTACACTTTCATATATTTTACTTTCCTTTGTCAAAAAGAGATCCTTGACCACCAACCTTTGCCAAGACCCTTTTAGTTGGTAGTTTATTTTCATTGTCATTTACATTTCATGTTTCTCATCTAAAACCCCAAAAATATACAATTCATAACCAAGCAAGAACACTACCCTGCAATTCCTTTGAGAGATGACCCGAGGTTTAAATACTTCGGTTATTAGGATTATTAGGGGTTTGTTACTTGTGACAAACAAATTTTTGTATGAAAGGATTATTGTTGGTTTAGAAACTATACTTTACAACGAGAATTTATTGTGAATTCTAAACCCTCAAAAATCAAATCATCAAAATGGCGCCGTTGTCGGGGAGTTGCAATGGTGTTGTGTTATTGGTTATTGTATATATGTGAATATTGTGAATAACTTGATTTTTGGTTTGCTTTTTTGTTTTTGCTAGTTTTAGGATTTTGTTTCATTCTTTCTTCTTAGCTTTTGTTTCTATTTTCTCTTTTCACTATGAATTTTCACTTTGGCTATGAGTTTGGTTCTAACTATGTTGTAGGAATTGAGAGCTTCAATGAGGATGCATATCAAGGATGGGACAATCAAAGGTGGGAGGAGTCTTATGCATATGATCAATCCTCATGGCAACAACCTCCACCAATAGACTGTGAACAAGAGCTATTCTTTGATGCATGTCAATCCAATGGCTACGGTGAATCCCCTTGTGACTTTCAAGAACCACCACCATATGCCTACGAGTCAAATCCTCAACATGAGCCTCAACCATACTCACAAGCCCCTTACCACCAAGCACCTCCATATGACCCTAATCCATATCCATCCTACCAACCACCTTTTGAACCACATGAGCTATACATGGAACCACCGTTTCAATATCAATACTCCCAAGAACCACCTAAATATACACCACCACCGTATCCTTATCAAGAAGAACCACCTTCCTATCATGAACCCTTTCTCTAAGACAATGAACCCTCCTATCTACTCCAATCCTCAATGGATGAAATCCTTAGCCTTATACTTCAAGGGCAAGGAGAAATGCAAAGGGAGACACTAGAATTTATGGCTACCTTGACCAAGGTAGTAAGCACTTTAGCCTCCCAATGCTTGAGCACTCAAAGCACTCCTATGGTCAGATGTGGAAAATTAATTGAAAAGCATGGCATGAAGGAGAGATTGGAAACTCCGGTGGAAAATGAGGGATGTTATTTGGTATTAGAGAAATTGGAGGAGCCTATGACCATTGAAGAAGAGGAAGAAGTGGTTGAAGACTTAGGAGATGAAGAACCTCCTTGGGAACCTAGAGTCGAAGAGAACCTCTCCAAGGCAATTGAATTTGATGTTGAGAAGGAGAGTGCACAACCTCCAAAACAATTTTTGAAGGAAGACTTGGAAGGAATGAAGAAAGAAGTAAGTTCCCTTGGTGATGAAGATCATGCATCCAACTTTCTTGGTGGTGAATCCTTTGAATTTAAAGAACCTTCTCCCAATGAGATTGAAAGCGATGTGGACGTAGATTTCTCTCAACCTCCCATTTATGATTTGAGTGACGGAGAAGAGATAGAAGAAATTGATGAACAAAGTATTGAAGTTGAAGAAATTTGTAAAGAGGTGGAGGTAACCAAGGAAGAACACAACGGAGTAAAGCTTACTAGCATATTGGAGATACCTCTCCCCAAGCCACCACCATCCATTCTTTCATTCCAGTGGGTAAATTCCTTATACTCAAGCTTTATTATTCCTCTTGAATATGGTTTGCTTGAGACGGATGGTCAACTTAGACATATTTGTGGCTTTAAGAGCAAAAGGGAGATGGTTAGTGGTTGGAAATATCATTCTAAGCTCATGGTGGTTGCACGTTCAAGGTTGAATAGTAATGGTTAGTGTAGAAGCCAATTGCAAGGGTCTAGGAAGTTGTTTGGGAGCTTCTTTGAGAATTCTAAGGTCATGCCACCCAATTGGAATCATGATGATCAATTTGAAGATGGGTGTCAAAACAAAGTGTGGGATCCCGGATCGCACAAGAAGAATCAATTTTGGGAGCCCTTGGCTTGTGAAGAACTCCATCAAGGCTTGGAGGCATTACCTTTGAAGAATATAGCTTATTGGAGAACCAAGCATTGGTGGAAGTTCCAAGATGAATTCAAGCACAAGCCACCTTGAGAGGAGCTCCCCATAAGTCCAACTTAAGGACAATAAACAAAAGTGCTAGGTGGGAGACACCCTACCATGGTAAAATCTTTCATTTTCTCTTTTTGTACATATTGGTAAAAGTATTTTAATTCCATGTTTTTATTAGTTTTTTTAGTGTAATTGATATTTTAGTGTGTTAAATAATGTTTTATGGTGTTTTGGTAGTTGTTTGGAGGTTTGGAATGCTTGGATTGGTGCAAAAACATAGGAAAATTTTGAAAAACAGAGCACCATCCACGCGTACGCGCACTGCACGCGTACGCATGCATCAAGCATTTTCGCCCCTCCACGCGGACGCACCATGTACGCGTACGTGTGGATTGCAAGATTTCATTCCTCCATACATTGACCCGAGAGTTGTGCCTACACTGCACTAGCACTATGCCTGAGGCACAAACTAACTCGCGCGTACGCGTACCTGACGCGTACGCGCCACTCTCGAAATAAGCCATCGACACGGACACACGATGTACACGTACGCGTCGCGACTATTGCACAACCATCCGCGCGCGTGCGCCATGCACTTGTACGCGCTGATGCCCTTCCTTCACTACACTTCTTTTCTTCTCCTCTTTCCATTTCCTTCCTTTTCCTTTCTTCTTCCCTTCTCCTACCCTTCATCTAACACTTCCCAATACAATTGATAACCATTTATTTTAGTTAGTCAATTAGTTAGTTAGTTGATTAGTTAATTAGTTTAGTTTTCATTTCATTTTCTCTTTTTCATTGTAAGTGTTGGATTGTTAATTTTGTTTAGCATTAATTGCTGCTGAGTATAAATGGGAAATTATCTTAACATCATTATGTTTACAATCTTTGTTGGATTCTATTGTTGAGGTTATATTTTGCTACTTGGTTTTAAGTTCTTTATGCTTACCTTTTGAAAATACCAAGTGATGAGAATCGCCTTCGAGCTTGTAACTCTTCTTTAATTGCATGATTTGGCCACCATGTAATTGAAATCCTTTTCCTCGATTAGGCAATTTCTTGATGGATGTTCTACATTTACCTTAATGCATTGTGCTTATTGATCATATGCATCCATATGTTTATAGCTTGAATTCTCATGCCTCTTTAATGCTTGTTTTACTTTACAAGCTTACTTAAAGCATCTCAAGCACACTAGGATAAGTGATGTGCATGCTTCTATTGTGACATCGCTTTTTATGCTAATGTGTATTCTAAAAGGCGCCTAATTTAGAATTCACACACCTTTTGTCATTAATGTCACACTAATTCACTCACTCAATCCTAGTGAATTACCTCATTCCAATAATGTATGCTTCCTTGCTTTGTATTTTCTCATCTTATGGTGCTATTTTTTGTTTTTCATGATTGATGCACCACAAGCAACCATGGAAGCAGAAGAAAGAACACGCAGCACCGGTTAATCTACCAGCTGAAGGTAGCAATCCGGAGAGTTACCATACCCCCTTGCTCATCTTTGAGTGCACCGAGGACGGTGCAAACTTTTAAGTGTGGGGAGGTCGTCCGACCAGTCGGTGATTTTGGGTGACAAGTTTCTAATCCCAACATTTTTGCATTTCATTTTAGGTTTTTAGGATTTTTACTTGTATTTTCTTGTTTTCTTGCATATATATACATAATAAGCTTAGCCAAAATAATGAAATTTTTCAAGATTTCAATCTATAGGGCACTAATTGATTTGAGTGAAAACTTTTCATAGGGCTTGCTTGAATTATATTTATTGTGGGTCACGTTTTTGAGCTAAGAATACCAGCAAGTGAGATTTGAGCCTAATGATGTGGTCACATCTTATAACCACTTATTTTCCTTCTTGTGTGCAATTATTCTCTTTCTATGATTGTAATCTTTAATTTGTTTGATTCTTTATATCCATTATTTTGTGTATTCATGCATTTATATGATTGAGACCATCATTTTATATAGCTCACTTGCCCCAATAGCCTTACCTCTTATCATCCTTTGTTAGCCAATTTTGAGCCTATGATTAACCCACTTGTTCTTTAATTTAGCACATTACAAGCCGTAAAGTGAAAAATAATAAATGTCCTCAATTTGGATCTTTGATTAGCTTAGGCTAGTGTGTGTGTATCATTCAAGTGTGGGAAAACTTGGGATATTGGTTGAATAAAAAGGGTAGTATTATATTTTTGTTGTAAATATTAGGAATTGGGTATATGCTCATGTGTAATGAATGTAAAACCTTATGCATTGATGCTCTTGTATATATTTTATTGCAAAGCAAAAAAAAGGAAAAAAAAGAGAAAAACAAAAGAAAAAGAGAAGCAAAGAAAAGAAAAAAATAATAGAAAAAGAAATAAAAAGAAAAAAAGAAAAGAAATAAAAAGGGGACAAAATGCCCCACGGTAAAGTTCAATAAAAGTCAATGCTTAAGTGTTGTGAAATGAAAAAGAAAATGCATGATTATGTTAAAAAGTGAAGAATGGGTAGTTAGGTTAATTTTGAATTGTATAGGATGTCATAGGTTAGGTGGGAAGTTTAAGCTCATCAAAGATTCAAATTTCAAGCTCACTTGACCAAATATGCATCCAACCTTAACCCTAGCCCCATTACAACCTAAAGAAAAGACCTCAGGATAATTGTATGCATGCATAAAATATATGTTGATTGTTAGAAGAAAAACAAATCTTGAAAAGCATGATTATGGGAGAATTGAGTGAATCAACCCTACACACTTGAGCAAATAGAGTGCAAACACATCCGGTGAGGGTTTGATGCTCAATTACCTGTTTTCACCTATGATCATCTCTTTTCATGCATGTTTGTAAAAATACTTAATAGCTCAATTCAATTGTGGTTTGGCATGGTTGCTAGTCCTTAGCCCTTGTGCATATATGCTTCTTGGGGATTGATTTATTTTGACCAAGCAATTGCATTCATGTAGAGAGTTGTATATAGGTAGATTGCATTTAGTTAGATTTCATTGAATAAATGTTGATACCCTTTGTTCTCTCTTGGTTTAAGCATGAGGACATGCTTGGTTTAAGTGTGGGGAGGTTGATAAACCCCATTTGTAGGGTTTATCTTGTATTGGTTTTAGGGGATTTTATAACCTTTTACCCACATTTATTCAATGAAATAGCATGGTTTCATGATTGCCTCCTAATTTGTGCTTAAGTGTGAAAACGTTCTTTCTAGGCCCTTAATTGTTTAATCTTGATCTACCTTTGATTCCACTAGATGCCTTGATATGTGTGTTTGTGATTTTAGGTGGAAAAGGCTAGGAATGGATCAAAGGAATGGAGAGGAAAGCATGCAAAGTGGAGAAATCATGGAAAAGTAAGGATTTGGGATAAGATCAACGACGCGCACGCGTGGATTGTGAGGTCGCATTGCGACGCGTACGCGCACATGACGCGTACGTGTGGATGGAAAATTGTCAATCGACGTGCACGTGCACTGTACGCGTACGCGCTGATGTCTGCATGTGACCCACTTAAAGTGAATCCGCTGGGGGCGAATTCTGGGCTTCCCAGGCCCAAATCCAACTCATTTCTGATGCTATTTAACCTAAGGAATGAAGAGGAATCAACACACTTTACACACTTTTAGTTACCATTAGTTTTAGTTTAGTTTAGTTTGATTTTTGGAGGAAAGTTAGTTTTAGAGAGAGAAGCTCTCTCTTCTCTCTAGGATTAGGATTAGGTTAGATCTAGATTAGGAACTCTTAGATCTAGTTTAATTTCATGCTTTGATTTACTTTTTCTTTACAATTTCTTCCTCTTCTACCTCTCTGCTTTCTAGTTTTGCTTTTAGTTCTTGTAATTCTCTACTTTATGTTGATGCACTTTTATTTCTTCCATTTTCATTTTAATGCAATTTATTATTCCTTTATTGTTGATTTGCTTTGTTGTTGTTAATTCCTTGCAATTAAGTAGTGTAGGTTTACATTCCTTATAATTTTACTATGCTTTCTTTTTTTTTACCTTCCAAGTGTTTGATAAAATGCTTGTTTGGATTTTAGAGTAGAATTTTATTTTTTTTAAAAATTTTAAAATCTGAAATTCTTTTTTTTATGGAAATTTCAAAAATTCAATAAAACTAAAGAGAAAAGATTTTTTGAATTAAACGAGGAAAGAGAAAAACAATAAAATGACACCAAACTAAAAATTTGTTAGATCAAAACAAAGAAAATAACTAAGAACAACTTGAAGGTCAAGATGAACACGAAGAACAAATTTTTGAAAAATTTTTAATAACTAAAAAAAAACCAATAACCTCTTAATTACGAAAAATAAATAATTGAAAACAAAAATAAAAACAAATAAACAAGTAAAAAGTAAATATTTACAATAACCAATAATAAGGCACATGTTTGCAATCCCTTGGCAACGGCGCCATTTTGAAGAACGAAACTCCTGCGCGATCTAGAATTTTCGCAGATAAATTCCCGTTGTAAGTATAGCTTCTAGACCGACAATAATTCCTTTCTTACAAAAGTTTTGGTTGTCACAAGTAACAAACCCCTTTGAAATTGATAACCGAAGTATTTAACCTCGGGTCATCTTCTCAAGGAATTGCAGGGAGGTGTTCTTATTATTGGTTATGAGTTTTGTAAATTGGGAATTTTTTAAATAAGAAGCAAGTGATTTAAATGATAAGTAAAATAAATAAATAACTATAAAATAAACTTTTGGCAAGGTATGAAAATTCAGAAGTCCTATCCTAGTTACTCCTATGAGAATGGAAGTTAATCCCACTTAGTTAACCTTTACCAAAGTAAGGGAAAGTCAAGTGAACTAATTAGTTAGATTCCTAAGTCCTAGCCAACTCCTAAGGAAAGACTAGAGTTAGTGGAATACCAGTCAATTAGCCGACATAACAACCAATCACGGATTGCTGATAACTCAAGAGCTTCCAGTTAATCAATTAAAGCCAATAATATAAAAAGCTAAATAAAGCAATCATAAATCTGAAACACATCAAACTACGTTTAAACATAAATTCAAATCTAACATGGAAAGGTTTATAAGCTAAATTGAAAAGATAAATATCAATTAAAGTAATAAAATAAAAGCAGAAAATAAAATGAAGGAACATTGAACCTGTGATGAAGAAGAAATAATCCTAAATCCTAAAACTAAATCCTAAGGGAGAGCAGAGAACCTCTCTCTAAAAACTACATCTAATCCAAAAATTATGAATTATGAAAGCATGTTTTTGAATGAATGGATTCTCCCGCTTTATAGCCTCTAATCTGTGTTTTCTGGGCCGCAAACTGGGTCGAAAACAGCCCAGAAATCGCTAGAGAAGAAATCTGCCACGCTGATTTTCGTCACTGCGACACGTCCGCGTGGAGCGTGCGTTCGCATCAGCTAGAGTCAGAAAAACTATGGCATATTATATATCAAATCGAAGCCCCGGACGTTAGCTTTTCAACGCAACTGGAACCGCGTCGTTTGGATCTCTGTAACTCAAGTTATGACTATTTGAATGCAAAGAGGTCAGGCTAGACAGCTTAGCAATTCCTTCAGCTTTTTGTATTCCTTCCACTTTTGCATGCTTCCTCTCTATCCTCCAAGCCATTCCTGCCCTATAAACTCTGAAATCACTTAACACACATATCAAGGCATCGAATGGTAACAAGAGAAGATTAAACATGTCAAAATTAAGACCAAAGAAGCATGTTTTCAATCATAGCACAAAATAGGGAAGGAAAACATAAACTCATGCAAATCATATGAATAAGTGTATGAAAGATTGATAAAATCCACTCAATTGAGCAAGTGACAAGGCCCCAAGAGTGTTGATTGCCAGAATGAATTCCAAGGTCCCAAATCTTGCTTTTGCACCCGTCTTCTTGTTGATCATTAGTTTGCCATTCAGTTGATCTCTACACCAACCTTTGCGTTTAAACTTAAAGCTTCCAACCATAATGAACCTAGCAGGACAATTCTTACCACTGACCATCTTCCTCTTACTCTTAATGCCACAAAGAGCTCTAAGTTGACCATCCGTCTCCAGTAGCCCATATTCAAGTGGAATTAGAAAGCTAAGGGATATGAATTTTACCCACTTGAATGTTGTGAAGGCTGATGGCAACTTAGGGGGAGTGGTTTCTAATGAACTTGCAAGCTCCACTCCTTCGTGTTCTTCTTTGACAACTACCACCTCTTTGCAAGCTTCTTCAATATCAACCTCTTCCTCTTGGTAGCTTTCTTCCAATTCAATCTCTTCTTCATTGTTTGCCAAGGGCATGGGAGGTTGTGCTTCTTCTTCTTTAATCTCCATGTCTAGTCCAACGGGAGAAGATTCAGATGTAGATAAGAATTCATCAATGATTGAATCCATCTCTTGATCATCTCCTTCAAAGTCTTCAACCATGATATGCCTTGGAGGTTGTACACCCTCCTCAACATCAATTTCAAACGTCTTTAAAGGAGGCTCTATAACTTGAGTTTCCCATGGAGGTTCCGCATCTCCTAAGTCTTCAACCACTTTTTCCTCCTTAATGGCAGGCGTAGCTTCTTCCAATTATTTCAATACAAAATTGTGCTGCTCACTGTCCACCGGAGTTTCTAATATCTCCTTCATGCTACATTCTTTATTAGTTTGCTCACATGAAGCCATGGGGGTTCCTTGAGTGTCCGAACGTCGGGAAGGTAATCGATTTATCGCTTGATCCAGTTGGCGAAGGGTTGCATGAAGTTTTTCCACTGTTTCCGTGAGACGATCGACGATCCCTTATTGCGCTCGGCTATCATAAGTAGGATCATAGTGCTCTTGGATTGATGGATATGGAGATGGCAAATATTGAGGTGGTGGTTCTTGGGAGTAATTGGGTTGGAATTGGGGTGGTTCTATATATGGTTCATATGGCTCATAAGGTGGTTGGTGTGGTGGATACGGGTTAGGGTCATATGGAGGTGAATGGTGGAAAGGGGCTTGTGAGTATGGTGGCCCAAAGTCATATTGAGGAAAGGGTTCATAAGCATATGGCGGGACTTGTTGGTAACTACAAGGGGGTCCACCATAGTCATCAATTTGGTATGCATCACAGAATGGTTGTTGGTTATAGTGCATTGGAGGGGGTTGTTGCCAAGAGGGTTGATCAAATCCTTGTGGCTCCTCCCATCTTTGGTTGTTCCAACCTTGATGCCTGTTCTCATTGTAATTTCCTCTTCCTGCAACATAATTGTAACCAGACTCATAGCCAAAAGGGGTGAGAGTTCATAGTAACAAATAAAAATTAAAAACAAAAATAAAAACAATTTTAAATTAAAAAGGTTATTGAATTTTAAATTTTGAAAAATAAGTTTTGAATTTTTAAATTTTGAAATTTGAAATTTGAAAATTTTTAAATTTGAATTTTTTAAATTTTGAAATTTGAATTTTGAAAAAGTCAACAATATAAAATAAAGTTTTGAAAAAGATTTAAATTTTGAAAAGGTTTGATTTTTAAAATTTTAAATCTAAATTTTGGATTTTGAAATTTGATTTTTGAAGTAAGATAAGATAAGATTTTGAAAAAGATATAAATTTTGAAAAAGATTTGAATTTTGAAATTTAAAACTAAGATAAGATAAGATAAAAATTTTAAAATAAAAATCCAAAATTTTTTTTATGGAAATTTCGAAAATTCAATAAAAATAAAGAGAAAAGATATTTTTGAATTAAATGAGGAAAGAGAAAAACAATAAAATGACACCAAACTTAAAAATTTTTAGATCAAAACGAAGAAAACAACTAAGAACAACTTGAAGGTCAAGATGAACACGAAGAACAAATCTTAATTACGAAAAAGAAAAAAATAAAAACAAAAATAAAAACAAATAAACAAGCAAAAAGTAAATATTTACAATAACCAATAATAAGGCACACGTTTGCAATCCCCCGGCAACGGCGCCATTTTGAAGAACGAAACTCCTGCGCGATCTAGAATTTTCGCAGATAAATTCCCGTTGTAAGTATAGCTTCTAGAACGACAAGAATTCCTTTCTTACAAAAGTTTTGGTTGTCACAAGTAACAAACCCCTTTGAAATTGATAACCGAAGTATTTAACCTCGGGTCGTCTTCTCAAGGAATTGCAGGGATGTGTTCTTATTATTGGTTATGAGTTTTGTAAATTGGGGATTTTTGAAATAAGAAGCAAGTGATTTAAATGATAAGTAAAATAAATAAATAAGTATAAAATAAACTCTTGGCAAGGTATGAAAATTCGGAAGTCCTATCCTAGTTACTCCTATGAGAATGGAAGTTAATCCCACTTAGTTAACCTTTACGAAAGTAAGGGAAAGTCAAGTGAACTAATTAGTTAGATTCCTAAGTCCTAGCCAACTCCTAAGGAAAGACTAGAGTTAGTGGAATACCAGTCAATTAGCTGACATAACAACCAATCACGGATAGTTGATAACTCAAGAGCTTCCAGTTAATTAATTAAAGCCAATAATATAAAAAGCTAAATAAAGCAATCATAAATCTAAAACACATCAAACTACGTTTAAACATAAATTCAAATCTAACATGGAAAGGTTTATAAGCTAAATTGAAAAGATAAATATCAATTAAAGTAATAAAATAAAAGCAAAAAATAAATTAAAGGAACATTGAACCTGTGATGAAAAAGAAATAATCCTAAATCCTAAAACTAAATCCTAAGAGAGAGGAGAGAACCTCTCTCTCTAAAAACTACATCTAATCCTAAAATTATGAATTATGAAAGCATGTTTTTGAATGAATGGATTATTCCGCTTTATAGCCTCTAATCTCTGTTTTCTGGGCCGCAAACTAGGTCGAAAACAGTCCAGAAATCGCTGGAGAAGAAATCCGCCACGCTGATTTTCGTCACTGCGATGCGTCCGCGTGGAGCGCACTTTCGTGTCACCTAGCGTCAAAGCAACTATGGCATATTATATATTAAATCGAATCCCCGGACGTTAGCTTTCTAATGCAACTAAAATCGCGTCGTTTGGATCTCTGTAGCTCAAGTTATGAATGTTTGAATGCAAAGAGGTAAGGCTGGACAGCTTAGCAATTCCTTCAGCTTCTTGTATTCTTTCCACTTTTGCATGCTTCCTCTCTATCCTCCAAGCTATTCCTGCCCTATAAACTCTGAAATCACTTAACACACATATCAAGGCATCGAATGGTAATAAGAGAAGATTAAACATATCAAAATTAAGACCAAAGAAGCATGTTTTCAATCATAGCACAAAATCAGGAAGGAAAACGTAAACTCATGCAAATCATATGAATAAGTGTATGAAAGATTGATAAAATCCACTCAATTGAGCACAAGATAAATGACGAAAGAACTTTTGCGTGGTCTAGAAATTTGCGGATAAATCCTCGTTGCAAGTATAGTTTATAAACCTTCAAAAGTCCTTTCATACAAACGTTTTAGGTGTCACAGGTAACAAACCCCTTAAAAATTGTTAACCGAGTATTCAAACCTCGGGTCGTCTTCTCAAGGAACTGCGGGGAAGTATGTTCTTATTATTGGTTATAAAGGTTGTAATCGGGGTTTAGAAGGTGAGAAGCAAGTAATTTAAATGACGAGTGAATTAAATGGCAATTAAAAATAAATAATAACTGTAAAACAACTTTTGGCAAGATAAGGGAAATTAGAGGTCCAACTTAGTTATCTCTCTCAACTATAACGAATGTTGAATCTAAACTCCACTTGGTCAACCTTTACCAGGGCAAAGGAAAGTCAAGGGACTAATTAAATTGACTTTTGAATCCTAATTATTTCCTAAGAAAAGGTTGGGATTATTTAAGTTCAGCTCAATTAGCAAGATAATGATTATCAATTACGTTGAGTTTAATAACTGTTGAGTTACTGAATTCTTAACCAGGACCAAAAGGGGAAAAAAGTAAAATTGCTGAAATAATAAAAACGTCCTTAGATGGGAAGCAATGATAACTTAAATCAAAGAGAACAATCATAAACTGAAAATACCTCAAATATCATTAATTCAAATAACTATCTGTAACATGAAAGAATTCATAGATCTAATTATAAAGGTAAATAGCCAATTCAGATACTGAAATAAATAAATAGAGTAAAAGGGAAGTTTAAAACAAAGAAATATAAAACCTGGATTGAGAGTCACTCTTAAAACAAGAAGAAATCCTAAATCCTAAAAGAGAGAGAGGAGAAGATCTCCATCTGAACTAAATCTAAATCATTGAAAACTAAAATTATGCGAGCTCTCCTTGAATTGGTGCATTCCCACACTTTATAGCCTCTGGTCTATGCTGTCTGTACTTGGATCTGGGCCTAAAAGGGCTTCAGAATTCGCTGGGGGCGTATTCTGTAAATTCTGATATGTGGCCTCTGTCACGCGTGCGCGTCGGTCACGCGGTCGCGTCATCTGGAGCTTTTCCTTTCCATGCGGCCGCGTCGCTGCTTCTTTGCTTCTGGCACGCGATCGCGTCGTCCATGCGATCGCGTGGATACCAGTTTCCTTAAAGCTCCGTTTTGCCTTCTCCTTCCATTTTTGTATGTTTCCTTTTTCAACCTTTAAGTCTTTCAGCCTTAGGAAACCTGAAGCTACTCAACACACTAATCACGGCATCGAATGGAAATAAAGGTAATTAAAATAATTAATTTTTTTAAACATTCTCAAGGAGATATATATACATATATAGCTAACCCTCAAATAATAAAGCACTTTTTTGCAAATGAGATGAGAGAAGAAAAAACTTGCAAGACGATCAGAGATAAATGCTAATGAGCTTTTGAACCCTCACTGGATTTTGTGTTTTCTCTCTAATCACTCAGTGTTTATTGGGTTAACCACTCTATTTTTCTTTTTATTCTTCCTTTCTATAATCTTGTTTTTCGTCTAACCAATCAACAATTATAGAACATAGTCAAACCAAAACTCATGAGGTCTTTAATTAAGGTTGTAATGGGGTCAAGGCAAAGGGTAAGGATATATGTGTAAGGCTAAGTGAGCTAATAAGTGAATCCTTAATTAGACTAAGATCTCACCTAACATACATACTTAGTAAAACAATGCTTCTTTACCTATTCTCCCTATTTTCTCGCTTTTGATGTCACATGCTCATGTTTCAATTCTTGTTTTTATCCCATGTGCATTGCTTTTTATTTTGCATTGGGGAGTTATTTTTTTTTGTACCCCCTTATTTACATGCTTGAAAACTAACTTTTTTTTAATACACAGGGTAATTTTTTTTTTTAATTAATTTGAATTTTCATGAGCCTGTTCCCCAAAATTTTGAGTTGTTTTATTCTTTTTTATTTTTTTCTACCTTTTGATTTATCAACTATGTCCCCAATAAGTTTCCCACATTTTACTCTATTTATAATTTTCTATCTTAAGCTAACCAAGGATTCACTTGGGGTTTTCTTTTGTTTTTCTGCTTAAGGCTAGTAATTTGGTTAAAATAGAATAAGGGGGTTTTTTTAAAAGCTCAAAGGGGGCTAACAAAGGTGATGTAAAAGGTAGCTAATTTGGGGTAAGTGAGCTAAAATCAAATGATGGCCTCAATCATTATTTTGAGATGTACCTATATTCTATAATCGGACATATAGACTAAAACAAAGTAAAGAACACCAGAATAAGAAAGAAGGTTGGAACACACAGGAATAAAAATTATGGTTTGAATGTAACCATACAGTTAAGCTCAAAACTCACAGGCTATATGTTCTCTAGCTGAAAAATCATTTATCACTTATGTATGTCATGCAGGTTTAGTTAAAAATTCTCATTATTCTCTTAAAAAAGTAATTTAGGGTAGCCTTTGAAGTTTTAATGTTTCTCCTTGATGAAATGTTGTCAGTTTAACTACATCATGTAATGCTATATATACAAGGTTTTATGGATCTAAATCTATTATGTTCAAGTTCCTAGCTTACTCTTTTTTTTTTTTTATATTTGTCAATTTAAACTAAGCTATAACTAAGCTATCTTATCTAAAAAAGGGTAAACTATACTAATTGATCCACTAATAAGTTAGAATTGCAAACTAAACTAAATAACTAAAATGAACTAAATAACTAAAATATGAACAAAAATTGCAAAATGCAAAAAATAGAGTAAAATACACAAGTAGCAATGTATAAGTACTCAGAAAATAACAATAAAAGAAAAAGAGAAAAATACAGAAAAATATCCAAAATAAAAGAAAAAGTATGTAGTAGTTCACCAAAATAAACGCCAGAGATGGCGACCTCCCCACACTTAAAATGAAGCATCGTCCCCGATGCTCAATCAAGCCGGGTGTGAAGGAGTATCATCACTGGTAGGGATGGTAGCTGGGGTCTCTGTGGCAGTGGTGGGCTGAGAGTCTGGCTACTGTAGAGGGGATACTGACTGGATCGGGATCTCCGGATCTGCAGCCTCAAGCTGATGTGGGGCCTCATGCTATGGTGTAGCGTGCTCTGTGCCTGCCTGTTGATGAGTCTCCGCATGGGAATGAGGCTCCTCCTCGTGCTCATCCTCCTCCTCCTCTGATGGCTCTGATGGTGTGTCGGGCTCGGAGGGGATGTCGGCCCCCTGTCTAATCATCAGCTTCAGATGGGAATAGCGTCGCCTGCTGCGGCGCTCCAATCTCTCATACCGGCGCCTGTTACGGCGCTCCATCTGATCAAGCTGGCGGAATAGACGGTGCACGAGGCGATAAACCGGCTCAGATGCGGGTGGAGATGCGGAATAGACGGAGGGACTGTCTCATCAGTAGCAGTGATAGATGGTGGTCTGTAGCCCAAAGCAAGAAAGTTCCTGCTGTGAGGGATGATCTTCCTGCAGTCCGTTGCTGGTGGTCGCTCATCGGCATCCTCCCAAGGCACATCAGCCTGACGGCCTAGCCGTGTAACCAGATAAGGAAAGGGGAGGGTGCCTCGGACGTGGACCCTGGCCGTAAAATGCCGGATAAAACGAGGCATGTACAGGTCCTTACCCTCCAGCACACACCAGAGGAGGGTGATCATGGCAGCCGGGATCTCAGTCTCATGAGTACTCGGCATCACATAGTTGCTCAAGATCTGATGCCATAGCCGAGCCTCATCATTCAGGTACACTCTCTTGATCCCTCTAGGCATAGTGGTATCCTGACCCATCTCCCAAGGAACAGCAGGGTCGAGAGCTATGCGTGCCGTCACAGCATCCCAATCAAACCGCATTTGGCCCATGTCCTCCTCAGCCTGTGCATAACCATCTGGCTGATCGGACTTGGCTGGGAGCTGGAGAATGGTCTCTATGGCCTCCTCAGTGACCAGAATTTGCTTTCCCCTCAGGTTCACTGCATCTAGGGTAGTAAGGTAGTAGTTGCAATAGAATTTTCGGACCCAAGATGCATTGACCTCTGTCAGTGGTCTCTCCAGAAAGAACCAGCCCCTTTGCTTGATTTGCTCAGTGGTGTATTGCTGGATGGCTTCTGGAATCTTCAAGGTACGTTCTAGGTATAGATTTCTGGAGTTTGCAAAAGTTGGGTACTTCAGCTCACAGTACCGGTTTGCAAATTTTATAGGATCAGTCGAAGGGAGCAGCTGGTCAGCTTTTTCCTGCTGTGTGAAGTTCTTCTCCCGCCATGAGGAATCGTGCATTAGAGCAATGATGGACTGGGAGGAATCTCCTCACTTGCACTTGCCAGTGGCCTTGCCTTTGCCTTTTCTTTGTGAGGCAGACATCCTGAAAAATAGAAAACCAGGAAATGGATAAAATAGGAAAGCAAATAGGCAATTTAAACAAAGGAAACTCATAGCGGTAAGGGAGAAATAGAATAAGGAAAATGAGCAATTGAAATGTGATTGAATTAATGTTAAATGGAAAGAAAAAAAATCAATATGCCATAGTGAGAAAGTTAGAGGAAGTGAAAGTGATCAGAAAAGAGATCAAGAGGGTTAGTATGGTAAAAAGAAATTAGTAAATTAAAATTAGTGAGTTAGGAAAGTAAGTGGCATAGAAAAAATTCCATATAACAAGGATTCACAAGTAAGAATAGAAGTACTCATAATCGAATACAGAAAACAGGGTGATGCTGATTCGAATAGAAATAAAGAAATCAGAAATTGGAATCAGTGAATCACAATTGCAGGTTATGAACCAAGAAATCAAAGAGGATAAGAAAGTGGCCCTAGCATTCATGAAATGGTTTGGGGGAAGCAGAGTAAAACAGAGTTGCCAAACCAAAATAAGAATGAAAACAATTTTCAAAAAAAAATTTGGGCAGCATTCCGGCTAAAATTGGATTGTCCCGGAAAATAAACAGCAATCATATCGGTTCATATGAATTAAAAAATCAAGCTGCATGTACATAGATATAAAATAAACATAAAAATTCAATGTAAACAGCAGCAACATACAAGAAAGCAGCATATGAATCATGATTATAGCAGCAACAGATTTGCACATAGGATAAAACAGAAGTAAGAACAGTGCAAGTTAACAGACCTAGATCCACTAACCACAGCCTAAGCTACCTAACAACCTAAAAATCCACTACAACATGCAAGTCTAGCTATCCTAATCCTGAACATAAATGGAATAAAAAAATACAGAAAAGTGACGAACGGATAAAAAGGGTTGCGTGTTGCGGAACCTGGTAAGCGGAAGGGGTGGAACAGGGAAGAAGGTGGCTGCGGCGGCGTCCGGCGCGGTGGTAGTGTACGGCGTCGCGGTGGCGGCTAAGGGGGCAGTGGCGGAGGGAGGTATTAGGGTTAGTGAGAGAGGAAGAGGATAGGGGAAGGGAGGGCGGTGGGTGTTGCTGGCTGAAGGGGGGGGGTGGCGGAGAGGGGGCGCGCGGCTGGATGGCCGGCGGTGGCTGGGCGGTGCTCGCGGTTGTAAATATGATAAAACAAAAGTAAGAACAGTGCAAATAAACAGACCTAGATCCACTAACCACAGCCTAAGCTACCTAACAACCTAAAAATCCACTAAGACTATCTATCCTAATCAAGAACATAAACAGAAAAAATACAGAAAAATAACGAACAGATAGAAAGGGCTGTGTATTGCGGAACCTGGTAAGCGGAAGGGGTGGGACAGGGAAGAAGGTGGCTGCGGCGATGTCCGGTGCGGTGGTGGTGCACGGCGACGCGGTGGTGGCGGCGGAGGGGGTTGGTGGCGGAGAGAGGGTTTAGGTTAAGTGTTGGAGGAAGAGGATAGGGGTGGGAGGTGGGGGTTGGGGTTGCTGGCTGAAGGGGTGGGGCGCGGTGGATGGCCGGCGGTGGTGGGCGGTGGTGGCGGCGAGCAGCGGTGGAAAGGGGAGGAGAGAGGAAGAAGGAAGGAGAGAGAAGGGGAGGGGGTGGTACGGCGGCGGTGGCGGGTCGGCGGCGGCGTCTGGGTGATGGTGCGGTGGCGGCTGGAAGGTGGTGGGTGGTGGTTGGAGGGAGAGGAGGCAGAGAAGGGGAAGAGGGTTGGGGGTGGGGGCTGCGCGACTGATAGGGTTCGCGTGGCTGGGGGGGTTATATTTTCAAATCCACGCGGCCGCATGGGGCACGCGGTCGCGTGGTTTGGGTGAAAATGGGAGTGACGCGATCACGTGGGTCACGCGATCGCATGAGAAGGGGGAAAGAGGGGTGACGCGATTGCGTGGGTCGCGCGATCACGTCGCTAGAACTCGTGCTAAACGCACGACTCCAGCGCCGTTTCAGCGCAACTCTCTGTCTCATTTTGGGGTGATATGCAATCCATGTGACGCGATCGCGTCACTCACGCGGTCGCGTGGGATTGGTATTGGGTAAGTGACGCGATCGCATGGGGCATGCGATCGCGTGGGCCAATTTGTGCGAAACGCACAAGAGCCGCACGATTCCAGCCAAACTTTCTGTTCGTTGGATCCTTACGCCGATATATATATCACGCGGCCGCGTGGGTCACCCGGCCGCATGGGTGGTGTTTTTCGCGATATGACGCGATCGCATGGGGCATGCGGTCGCGTCATGCAACCCCTTTTTTTTTTTAAACTGAAAAATACAGGATGCAGTGATTAACATGAATGCTATGCATGATTCCAGGTTAATGTTAAAATTAAAAAAAAAAGGGTAAATTGAAAATAATAAACAAGAAATAGATTGAGAAAGAAGCGACCATACCATGGTGGGTTGTCTCCCACCTAGCACTTTTAGTTAAAGTCCTTAAGTTGGACATTGGAAGAGTATCCTGTTATGGTGGCTTATGTTTAAATTCGTCCAAAAATTTCCACCAGTGCTTGGAATGCCAATAGCCTCCGGTGTCCCAAACTAGGCATGTAAAGCTTCTGAGCAGCTTCAAACAGATATTCAGCCTCCCGGGATGACGAATGTCAGAATATAATGCATGATCCCAAGCTGTGTTTTTAGATCCGCCTCCATTTTGATTTGTAAGTTTCCATTCGGGCGGGTTAAAAAGTAGAATCTCACCGTGATGACCAAACGTTTTCCATGATCCATGCAATTGAGCATGATACCAATCCGTGTACTTCGAGGTGAAGCGTGGAACCTTATTGAACCTGGTGCACCAGTTCTGAGTACGAGCCAATTCCCTTTTACTCTTAAAGCCGCAGAGAGCTCTAAGTTGGCCACCTGTTTCAAGCAAACCATATTCAAGTGAATAAGTAAAATTATAAGTTAAGGATTGTACCCACTTGAAGCTTGTATTAGGTGGTAATGGCCTTGGGATAGGTGTTTTTGGTGGTTCTGCAAGTTCCGTTTCCTTGTGCTCTTCTGTGAATTCTTCCACTTCCTTGCAAAGATCTTCAATTGTATCTGTATCCTGGTCAAAGTCTTCTATGTCTTCCTCATCACTCGAGTCATAGATTGGAGGTTGAGAGAAATCTACCTCCGCATCATCTTCATATTCACTTGGGTATTCTAGTACGAATTCATTCTCTGTCTTGTCCACTGGAGTCTCTAGTATTTCTTTCATGCTACGCTCTTCATCGGGCTATCCACATGGAGCTGTGGTTGATCCTTGTATATTTGAGCGCCTAGTGGCCCATTGAATTAGTGCTTGCTTCAGTTGTTGAATGGTTGTTTGAAATTTAATTACTGTTTCTTTTAGGCGATCCTCTGCTTCGCGGTTTGCCAGACTTGGACATGATACAAAGGAAAGTGGTGATGATTGGGAACGATTGGATTGGTATTGGGGTAAGGAAGGATCATATGATGGCGAATGGTGAAAAAAAGCTTGTGAGTGTGGTGGTTCGAGGTTATGTTGAAAGGATGGTTCATATGCACGGGGTGGGGCTTGTTGGTAGTTACAAGGTTGTCTACCATGTCTTTCTGCTGGGTATGCACGGTATAATGGTCTTTGTCCAGGATATCTCGAAGGGTGTTGCTGCCAAAAGGGTTGATTAGATCCTCTTGGTTCCATCCATCCTTGATTGGTCTGACCTTGATGCATCAAAAAATTTGAAAAAGATATGATAGAAAGATATGATTGGAAAAAAAAAGATGAAGCATTATATGAAAAAGATGAAATTTTAAAATTCAAAAGATATGAAAAAGATATAAAGAAGTGAAATCTTAAAAATTGTTGATGCATCTAAGAATTAAAAGAAAATATGATGAGTTGGAAAAGATTTGGAAAGGAATTGAAAAGATAAATGAGTTTTTTTTTGAAAAAGATTTGGAGAGGATTTGAAAGAAAATTGAAAAGGGATTTAGAAGATTATTAGATTTTTTAAAATTGAGTGTGATTGATGAAGATTTGTAACATGTTTATGCAGAAAATTATGAATTAAAACATGAAAGTTTGAAAAAATTTGAAGTGGAAACAAAATCTCCTCCCCCTGTCTTTTCTGGCGTTAAATGGCCAGAATGGTATCCATTCTGGATCTAAACTCCACTTGGTCAACCTTTACCAGGGTAAAGGAAAGTCAAGGGACTAATTAAATTGACTTTTGAATCCTAATTATTTCCTAAGAAAAGGTTGGGATTATTTAAGTTCAGCTCAATTAGCAAGATAACGATTATCAATTACGTTGAGTTTAATAACTGTTGAGTTACTGAATTCTTAACCAGGACCAAAAGGGGAAAAAAGTAAAATTGCTGAAATAATAAAAACGTCCTTAGATGGGAAGCAATGATAACTTAAATCAAAGAGAACAATCATAAACTGAAAATACCTCAAATATCATTAATTCAAATAACTGTCTGTAACATGAGAGAATTCATAGATCCAATTATAAAGGTAAATAGCCAACTCAGATACTGAAATAAATAAATAGAGTAAAAGGGAAGTTTAAAGCAAAGAAATATAAAACCTGGATTGAGAGTCACTCTTAAAACAAGAAGAAATCCTAAATCCTAAAAGAGAGAGAGGAGAAGATCTCCCTCTCAACTAAATCTAAATCATTGAAAACTAAAATTATGCGAGCTCTCCTTGAATGGGTGCATTCCCACACTTTATAACCTCTGGTCTATGCTGTCTGTACTTGGATCTGGGCCAAAAAGGGCTTCAGAATTCGCTGGGGGCATATTCTGTAAATTCTGATATGTGGCCTCTGTCACACGTCCGCGTGGGTCACGCGGTCGCGTCATCTGGAGCTTTTCCTTTCCACGCGGTCGCGTCAGTCATGCGGCCACATCGCTGCTTCTTTGCTTCTGGCACGCGATCGCGTCGTCCATGCAATCGCGTGGATACCAGTTTCCTTAAAGCTCCGTTTTGTCTTCTCCTTCCATTTTTGTATGTTTCCTTTTTCATCCTTTAAGTCATTCAGCCTTAGGAAACCTGAAGCTACTCAACACACTAATTACGGCATCGAATGGAAATAAAGGTAATTAAAATAATTAATTTTTTTAAAGCTTAGGAAACATGTTTTTCACAATATGACATAATAAGGAAGGGAAAGTAAAACTATGCAATTAATGTGAATAAGTAGGTGAAGAGTTGAATAAATCACTCTAATTAAGCACAAAAGAACTCATGAAATATGGGTTTATCAATAAACCATAAAATAGTGGTTTATCAAGACGACCCAAGGTTTAAATACTTCGGTTATTAGGATTATTAGGGGTTTGTTACTTGTGAAAAACAAATTTTTGTATGAAAGGATTATTGTTAGTTTAGAAACTATACTTTACAACGAGAATTTATTGTGAATTCTAAACCGTCAAAAATCCAATCATCAGATATGACCCGAGATTTAAATACTTCGGTTATTAGAATAATTAGGGGTTTGTACTTGTGACAAACAAATTTTTGTATGAAAGGATTAGTGTTAGTTTAGAAACTATATTACAATGAGATTTTATTTGAGATTTCTAAACTGTCAAAAATTTACTCATCAAACACCTCCACTTTCCTTGGTGATTTATATCCATGATACTTCTTTACCGTGTGGCCGTTCACTTTGAATGTTGCACCGCTTTGAGGGTGGAATAGCTCAACCACTTCGTAGGGCTTCACTTCCTTCACTTTAAATGGGCCATCCCACCTTGAACAGAGCTTTCCGGGCATGATCTGAGTTTTGAGTTGTATAGAAGAACTTCATCACCTTCTTGAAAATCTTTCTTGTGGATATGGTGATCATGGAATGCCTTTGTTTTCTCCTTATAAATCCTTGCATTCTCATAGGCCTCCATCCTAAGGCATTCGAGTTCTTCTAATTGTAATTTCCTTGCTATGCCTGCCTTGGTGAAGTCCATATTGCATTCCTTAACTACCCAATAGGCCTTATGTTCAATTTCAACCGGGAGGTGGCACACCTTCCTATAGACAATCCGAAACGGACTCATCCCTAGCGGAGTCTTGTAGGCTGTCGGATATGCCCATTATATTTCTTGTACATATTTGGAGTGTTTTTAACTATTGCCTTGCATTTTCTTTTGGTATATATATCATAGTTTATATCTATTGCATTTTGCATCTTTTGCATGGTATATATTTTATAGATAGAAGTTGTGATTGGATGATGTGAATAGCATATGCCTAGTTATCTTGATCCTAATTGTTCATGTTAATTTTTGCTGGTTGAAAATTAGGAAAAGAACTAGGAAATTTTGAAAAATTTGCATCTATCACAACATACATACATATAGGAAATAATTTTGGTGAAAAACAACAAGAATTTTCCAAGAATTTTGTTTCAAGGGCATTCTAGTGAATTGATTGAGAAATTGTTCTCAAACTTGCTTGAATGATTTTTGTGGAACATAGAAGAGAGATAGAACAAATACCTTGTGTGTCTTTGAGCTTTAATGAGTGGTTACACATTTTAACCATTAATTTTGTTCATTGTGTGCTATATTTCTTCTATGATTGTAATTTTGGTTTTGGTTGATTCTTTATTTCCAATGATTGATATTTTGAATTGCATTGAGCATGATTGAGGCCATCTTTGCATAGCTCACCAACCCATATGGCCTACCTTTTACATCTACCATTGTTAACCCCTTTGAGCCTTGTTGATCCCACTGTTTGTAATATCACCACATTACAACCTTAAGTGGAAAATAATGAATTTACCTTGGATTTCATCCTTGATTAGCTTAGGTTGAAGAAGTGTGTTTCATTTAAGTGTGGGGAAAATCTTTGAAAAACATTGGTGGTGAATGAAAATGATTGTTTGAGGGTATTCATTGTATGAAAAATTTTGGAAAATGGGTGCATTCATGTATGAACTATAGAACCATATGCATTTATAATGATTCAAAAAAACAAAAAATCATCATGGAAAGGGGATGAAAGTTACCCCTAAGTAAAGGAAAATGAATAAAAAAAATGCATATGTGATGTAAATGAAAGAGCATACATGAATGTGTATAAAAAGTGAGAATAAGAAGGTTAGGTTGCATACTCTTGTCATTGGATTGAGAAAGGTAAAGTTAGATAATTAAACTAATCAAGGATTCAATTATTTTAGTCCACTTAGCCATATCTATCCCACCTTCACCCTAACCCCATTACAGCCTCAATAAGTCCTTATGATAATTGCATTCATGCATCACTTGTTTGTTGATTGTTAGATGAAAAGCAAATCCTTGAAAGCATGATTAGAAGGAGATTTGAGTGATTAAACCCAAAACACCAAGTGATGAGCGTGTATACACACCTAGTGAGGGTTCGATCGCTCAATTCTATGTTTCCACCTAACTTATCATGTATTCTTGCAAGTTGCTTCATGTTGAAACTTGAATCAATTCTCTAGATTTTTCTTGCATTGAATTAATTCTTTGCCTTGCCCTAATTGTCTATATACTTGCTTGGAAATTTGATTGCTTGTCTTCACCAAATCAATAGGAAACTATAGTATACTTGCATGCATATAGGTAGTTGCATTTAATAAGTTGATTACCCCTCTTGATTGTTTTCCTTGTTAGTTTAGCATGAGGACATGCTATTGTTTAAGTGTGGAGAAATTGATGAGTCCATATTTGATGGTATATTTTGACTCAATCTAGATGGATTCGAGCACATGAACTCACACTTAAGCACCAAAATAGCATACTTTTGTGTTTTGTCCCTAATTTAATCCTAAATGTGGAAACATGCAATTTTGTGCTTTAATAGAGCAATTTAATCCCACTTTTATGTCATTCGATGCCGTGATATGGTTTGTGAGTGATTTCATACCTTGGAGGCAAGAATGGATGGGCAAAAGTGGGAGAAAGCATGCACAAGGGAGAAAACATGAAGAAAACAAGAAAAAGCACACACAGCGAAGTGTGCGTGCGCACAAGCATGAATTTCCATGTGTGCGTACGCACGCACCTGTGCGTACGCATAGGTCAATTTTTAGCCGTGTTTGCAGACGCACACGTCTGTGCGTCTGCACAGGACCCAACACGTGATTTCATTAATGAAACACATGACTCGCATTTTCTGAGGCCTTTTGGGCCATTTTGGAAGGTTGGAAGGCTGAAATGGAAGGCTATATAAAGGGGATATCAACACATTTAGAGGCATTAAGACTTAGCATTTATTTTCCATAGTTTCATAGTAGTAGGAGTAAGAGTAGGAGTAAGAGTAGGAGTAGAGTAGAATTATTCTCTTAGGGTTTAATTTCCATCTTCATGTAGCATTTTATAGCAAGCTTAATTTTGGATTTTGCTCATCTTTATTGTAAGTACTCTCAATTTCCTCTTTAATTATAGCACATTTACTTTCTTTTGCTTTGGTTCAAGCACTTTGTTTATAATTGCAATTTTGAGTTCTTGAAGTTTTGAATGATAAATTTAATGTTTCTTGCCTTCTTTATGCTTGTTTGGATGTTTATTGTATAGATTCCCATTTTCCTTTACAATTTCCCATGTTTTACAATTATATACACAAGGTGTTTGTGAAAATGCCAAGTCTAGATTTTGAGTAGATTTTCCTACCTTGGCTTGTGGTTTGAGTTCCTAGGATACTAGAGTCATAATGTCCGATATTTAGTGGTAATTCTTGGGTAGTTAGTTGACTCTTGTTTCCATTGACGCTAGCCTTTTATCAGCTAGTTTGATAAGTTGGTTAGGACTTATGGATTAAGGTCAATTATGCTTGCTTGACTTACTCCTCAATAGTTGGAGTTGACTAGGCGAGATTGACTCATCATAATTACCATAGTTGTGGTTATGGCGATGATAGGATTCCTTGGATACTCACTCCCAAGTCAAGGCTCTCTTATTGCATTTTCAATAAGTTTTAATCTTGTTTTACCTTTACTTGCTTTAATTACAATTTTGCACATTGCTTGGTTCTTTTATTTCTTAGTTCATTTAATCTTTCATTTCTTGCTTGAAAACCCCCTTTTCCTCACAACCGAAAGAGAAACACTTCCAATTGCATCCTTGGAAGGACTACCCGAGGTTTAACTACTCTCGGTTATATTTTGTATTGAATTTATTATTTGATTTGAGCATTCCTTGTTGGCTAGGAACTATACTTACAATGCCAATCTTATTTTGAGATTAAATTCCTAGTCGACGGAAATGTTCAACTATCAAATTTGGCGCCATTGCCGGGGATGCAATTGAGTGCTATCTTTAGGTTGTTGTAAATATGTTTATAGTGTAAATATCTTACTTTTTGGTTGTTTGGTTATTTTTTTTATATTTAGGTGTTTGTTTTTCTTGTTTGTTAATGTCTTTTTTTTATTTTCTACTTTCCCTATGAGCTATCACCCTTGTTGCTTGGAGCTTGGTTGTGAATGTTTTGTAGGGTATGATGAATCCAAATTGGGATGGCTTCTTGGAGTGGGAGAATCAATTAAGGGAGGAACCAATTGTGTATGAGCAACATTCATGGCAAACACCTCCCTTATACTACAACAAGCCATACCCTCCGCTATATTAATATCAAGCCCAAGGATATGAGAGATACCCCATACACAACCCTCAACCACCAAACCTTTAAGTACCACCCTATACACCTCCATGGAACCAAAATGTCTATACACCTTGTTACCAACCATATGAACCACACCCTTATACACCACCTCAATACCCTCATCCACATGACACACCTTCCAACTTTACAACCTTTCTTCCAACCTTTGAACCTTCTCTTCCATCAAATTGTGAAGCTCTCCAACCCTTGCCCCACGAACAACAAGACCTTCAAGCATTCTTCCAAGAGCAGGAAGGGTTCCGAAAGATGCAAGAGGAGTTCATTGCTACCATAGCCGAAGCGGTGAACCGCTTGACCTCATTACACTCAACCATTCAAGACATCCCCCTTAAAGAAGGTGGAAGATCAAGTAAGGAGTGTAGGGAGGAGGAGAACATGGAGCCTAAAGAAAAGGAAGAGGAGCCAAGGCTTGAGTCATGAGAGGAGGAAGGTAGAACTAGTGAACCAGAAGTGGTAAATGGAGAATTAAGGGAGTTTGATCAAGAAGTGGATTTTATCATCAATGATTTTTTGTCCACCATGGTCAACCCCCTCAATGATCTAGAAGAACCCCTCTCTCTTGAATTTGAGAGAGAAATTGAAGAGCTAGAAAAGAGTGGTAAGGAAGAGGTAATCATCCAAGAAGTGGAAGCATTCATACAAGAGTTTACAAGAGTGACTCCAACCCAAGGACAAGTGGAATGGGTGACAATTTCTTCAATGAGCTTCATAGGCCCATACCAATATGCTCTCTTGGAAACAGATTATCAACTCAAGGTGCTTCTTGGAGTGTTAAATGGTGAAGGATTGGGTGTTGGTTGCCAAAGGAGTTCAAAGCATAAGTGGTGCAAGGTCCACTTTGGAGGAGTCCAACATTCAAGTGGGTACTTCAAAGGTGCTTGGGAAGGTTGTTCATCCAATAGCATAAGTGAAAGTCAACAAAAGGATGATAGAGGAACCAATGCGTGGGATCCGGGCATACAACTCTACAACCAACAATTTTGGATCCCAAATTCTTGCTTAAGGTTGCTTAGGAGCTTAATGTCATTTGTTTGGGATCCCGGAGGATTCTTGAAGAACAAACATGGGTGGCAACTCAAGGATGAGTGGAAGCATAAGCCACCATGACACAAGCTTCACTCAAAAGTCCAACTTGAGGACTTAAAACCAAAAAGCTAGGTGGAAGACACCCCCACCATGGTAATATCCTTTCAACCTTTCTTTCTTTTAGTTTTGTTTATTGAATTTTGTCTCCTTAATTAGCCTAGTTTGATTGCTTTCTAGGTTGAATTTAGTTAAATTTTATGTTTGATCATGTATTTTTGATGAATGATGTGTTTTGGGGTTGAAAAAGTTTGATTGATATCATGGTTAGTGCCTTAGAGGCTTTAAAAAAGTTGTAGAAACAGAGTTCTGTGCGTGCGCACAGCCTCGTGCGTACGCACACTTCCCCTATTTTTCACTACCTGTGCGGATGCATAGCAGTGTGCTCCCGCAAACACGTTGTAGCACGCTCTGTTCGCAGCGCGCGCACCTTCTATGCACGCGCACCCCCCAACATTTTCATTCTGTGCGTGCGCACGACACTTTGTGCGTACGCACACATGGTCATCTTTACCTTTTCAAAAAAAAAAAAACTCTTGTGCGAGTGCATAGCTCTGTGCGCCCGCACATCTTATAGCGACCCCTCTGGTCGTAGCGCACGCACAGGTTGTGCGTGTAAACGCAATCCCTTTTTCCATTCTGTGCGTCTGCACAGGCTGCGATCCATCTTCTATTCGCAACACTTGCATGATCTTGTGCGTGCGCATACCCCCCTCTCTTCGTCCCGTGCATCCGCACACGACCTTGTGCGTCCGCACAGGTCTTTTCTCTCTTCTCTATTTCTTTCTTTCTTCTTCTTTTCCTTCTTTCTTTTATTTCTTCTTTCTTCTTTCTTTTTCTTCTCTTATTCTCCCCTTCCTCCAGCGAAACTCTGTTACTGTGAGCCTCGCAGTGGATATTACAAGTGCCACTGTTGCCTATCCCTTTCTTTTCTATTCTTCATCTTTTCACTTTTCTTGTTTTAATCATCTTTGTTATGTTTAGTTGCTTGCTTTCTATTTCCTTTATTTAACTTTGCTTATTTAGCTTAACTTTTGCTTAATTGCTTGTTTGTTGCATTGCAAGTGTTCAAAATTTTAATTTATGGGTTGATGTTTGAATTTTGGCTTGAATTGATGAATATGTGAATTGCATATCATGTGTTTGTTTAAAATGCCTGAATGAACTTCTTGTCTTATCCATGTGTTGTCATGACCATATGTGTTAAACCATATCCTTATTTGGCATTCTAATCATGAATTGTGCACTTTTGAATGATGATGATGTTATTTTGGATTGAAATTTCAATCATGTACTTGTTCACTGTCTTGAACTACTAGCACCAAATTGATCTACCAATCAACCTTTTGTCTCTTATTTGGCATAATTTTTAACAAGTACATATTGAATTTAGTGAATCGAATGGAATTGCTTGTTCATCATGGTCTTTAAGTCAATATAATCACATCACAAGGTATTTGCTCCTTGTTAATGCTTAGCATTTGTTTGAGTTGACTTGACTTGATTCTTATCAAGACTTGTCACCTTTGGTAGCAAGCACCTTCCCATGTGATTATTTGATTATTCTTAAGGATGAATAGGTAGTTCTCATCATCATTGCATTGGTTATTGTTTGTTGTGCTATTTTATATCAATTTTGCTCTTTCACTTGGACAGCCTCAATATCCAATAATTTCCACATTCAATTCACTCTTGTTGCGATTGCCTAAGCTTGCTTGTGTTTTAATTGATGCTCATCTCTTAGTTGCATCTTAGGCCATTTAGTTGAGGAACTCATGTTTACTTTTTTTTTATTGTGGATACCACTTTAACCGGCCGTTGTGTGTATTCCACACCACTATGCAAATTTCCTCAATTAGATGCTTATTTCCTTCCCTCTTTACCCTTTTGTGCTACTTGCCTATGAGTTCTAATTATACTTTATTCATTCCTTTCGAAGATGAGACATGAAGGCAAGGAGCCAGGAGGGGGAGGAGGACACCGAGGATGGAGACGCCAAGAATGCGTTGGACATTGGTGATTCTCACACAACCCAAGCCCCCACATCCGCCAGATGATAGTGGAGCTCTTAGATACATTCTCCCTGGATCGTGCAACGAAGGACCGTGCAACGCTTAAGTGTGGGGGAGGATTCACCAATTTTGGGATGTAAACTTTCTTTTCTGAAGACTTTGCACTTTACTTTTGTTTCTTTTTATTATGTTTCTTGTACATATTTGGAGTGTTTTTAACTGTTGCATTGCATTTTCTTTTAGTATATATATCATAGTTTATATCTATTGCATTTTGCATCTTTTGCATGGTATATATTTTATAGACAGAAGTTGTGATTGGATGATGTGAATAGAGAAACACTTCCAATTGCGTCTTTGGGGGAACAACCCGAGGTTTAACTACTCTTGGTTATATTTTTTTATTGAATTTATTATTTAATTCGAGCATTACTTGTTAACTAGGAACTATACTTACAACGCCAATCTTATTTTGAGATTAAATTCATAGTCGACGGAAATGTTCAACTATCAAGAAGATATTGACAACCAAGTAATTCGCCATAAGTGCAAACCAAGGAAAGCTATTCGCAAAAGCATGCAAACCATCCAAAGGAAATGAGTCGTCAATTGGAAATGGGTCATATTTAAGATTTTTAAGGTGGCTCAGATGGTCCGCAACCAAATTTTTGACCCACTTCGATCCCTAATCTCCACGTCAAACTCTTGCAAGAGCAAGATCCAACGTGTGAGCCTAGGTTTCGACTCATTCTTTGTCAACAAATATTTTAAGGCTGCATGATCCGTATACACCATTATTTTGGAGCCTAGCAAATAAGATCTAAATCTATCCAATGCATGAACAATCGCTAGAAGCTCTTATTCCGTAGTGGTGTAATTGGATTGCGCCGCATCCAATGTCATTCAGGAATAAGCAACAATGTAAGGGAGCTTACTATTGCGTTGTGCAAGTGCGGCACCTACGACATGGTTTGACGCGTCGCACAAGATTTCAAATGGTTGTGTCCAATCAGGACTCCTCACAATTCGTGCCGTGGTAAGAGCTCTTCTCAACTCCTCAAATGCTTCCGCACAAGCACTATCAAACTCAAAGTCTACATCCTTTTTTAGCAGGCGCGATAACGGCAATGAAGTCTTGCTAAAATTCTTGATGAAGCACCTATAGAACCTGCATGTCCCAAAAAAGAACGGACCTCCCTCACAGAAGAGGGGTGAGGTAAACTGGTAATGACATCAACCTTGGCCGGGTCCACAGAAATGCCCTTAGCAGAAACTACGTGTCCTAACACTATGCCTTGTCTCACCATGAGGTGATATTTTTTGAAATTGTGGACAAGGTTAGTGTTAACACACCTCTCTAAGACCTTAGCCATGCTCTCTAAACAGGTATCAAAAGAAGTCCCATATACACTGAAATCATCCATAAAGACTTTCAGACAACTATCCATGAGATCAGAAAAGACACTAGTCATGCACCGCTGAAAAGTGGCAGGTTCATTGCATAACCCAAATGGCATCCTTTTGTAAGCAAAGGTGCCAAAGGGATAAGTAAAGGTGGTCTTTTCCTGATCCTCAGGAGCAATATGTATCTGGAAGTAGCCAGTAAAACCATCAAGAAAGCAGTAATGAGATTTACCTGCAAGTCGGTCCAACATCTGGTCAATGAATGGCAAGGGATAATGGTCTTTCTTTGTTGCGGCATTCAGCTTCCTATAATCAATGCATACCCGCCAAGCATTTTTCACCCTTGTTGTGACCACTCCACCATCATCTTTCTTGACAGCAGTGATTCCTGATTTCTTTGGAACAACTTGAACTGGGCTCACCCACTCACTATCAGAAATCAGATAAATAATACCCGCATCAAGCAACCTTGTGACTTCCTTTTTCATCACATCAAGAATGGTGGGATTGAGTCTTCTTTGGGGTTGTCTAACTGGCCGAGCTTCCTCTTGAAGGAAGATGCGATGCATACACGTACGGGGGTCAATCCCCACAACGTCGGCCAAGCTCCAACCAATTGCTTTCTTGTGCTTCCTTAGGACCTCTAGGAGCTTTTCTTCTTCTTGGCTAGAGAGCTCACAAGCAATGATTACCAGAAACCTTTGGTTGTCCTCAAAGAATGCATATTTCAAGTGAGAAGGTAGAGGCTTCAATTCGGTTTTCGCTTTAAGTTGAGGTTCTTTTTCACCAAGATTATGAAGCTCATCCTCATCGGTTTACTCTTGTTTATCCTCATGTTTACATGGTCCATTCCCCCTTCAATTCTTAGGTTCAATAGCATCAGAAATGAGTTGGATTGGGCCCAAAATGCTTCAGAAATCGCTGGCCATGAGTTACCTTTAGTGAGTCACGTGCAGCTTCCCACGCACGTGTACGCATCCATAAACGCCAGGAAATAATGGCAAATTTTATATCATTTGAAGCCCCAGATGTTAGCTTTCCAACGCAATTGGAACCACTTCATTTGGACCTCTGTAGCTCAAGTTATGATCGATTTAGTACAAAGAAGTCAGGATTGACAGCTTTGCGATTCCTTCATTTCTTCATGAGTTCTCCCACTTTGCATGCTTTTCCTTCATTCCTTCAATCCAATCTTTGCCTTCTAAAACCTAAAATCACTTAACAAATATATCAATCCATCGAATGGAATTAAAGTAAATTAAATTTAGCTACTTTAAGGCCTAAAAAGCATGTTTTCACACTTAAGCACAAATTTCGGGAGAATTACAAAATCATGCTATTTCATTGGATAAATGTGAGAAAAGTTGATAAAATCCCCTAAATTAAGCACAAGATAAACCACAAAATTGGGGTTTATCAGCCGGTAAAGGCATCCAATTTAAATATAGAGGTCTTCAAGAAAGGTCTACCAAGCAAAACAGAGGAAGAACTTCAATTATCCATCGGAGCATCTCAAGGATATAGAAATCAACCGGAAACAATAAATCCTTGATTGTCACAAGCACATCTTCCACTATCCCTACTACGGTAATCACACTTTTATCGGCTAAGACAAATTTGGCGGCCGACCTTTTCAGTGGAGCTAAATTCAACCATGCAAATATCGAGAGTGGCATGAAACTCAAACAAGCCCCCAAATCACACATGCAATCATAAAAGGCAACTCCACCAATCCAACAAGATACTAAACATGGTCCAGGGTCACTACACTTTTTCAGAATAGACTTCATCAATGAGGAAATGGAACTACCCAATGACAATATTTCCAACTCACCAATCCTATCTTTGTGTCTGCACAAGTCCTTTAAAAATATAGCATACTTCGGAATTTGTTGAATGGCATCAAAAAGTGGAATGGTTACCTCAACCTTCTTGAATACTTGAAGCATGCTTAGATCAAACTTCATAATTTTCTTGGCCTTCTTTACCATGGAAGGGAATGGAATAGGAATGGATTCATCCATTATGGCCTTCCTCTTGGACTCCTTAAGGCTCACTTCTTCTTCCTCTTGCTTTGTGTCTCCCTCACCTTCCTCATATTGAACTTCAACAACCACTTCCTCCTAATGAATGTCTTCCATTATCCTAGGAGGTATCTCCTCCAATATAGTCTCCGACCATAGAGTAATGGCGTTGAGACCACCCTTTGGGTTCGGAAGGGGATGGGATGGAAGGCTAGAAGAGCTTGAGGCTTGGTTGGTGTTGGTATTGTTGGAAGAGGGTAGGGAAAACCTTGAGAGCATTTCGGTTATGTTGGACAATTAGTTTCTGGTGTTCTCTTCATTTTTCTCTATCATGGCCCAAAATCTCTCTTGTTCTTGGTAAATTGAACAGAAGGCATCTTCATTTTGGTTGGTGGAAGAAGAAGAAGGTTGGTTGGATTGTTGTCTTTGGTGAGGCATTTGGTATCGATGGTTGTTGTTTGGGTTTTGTTGTGAGTGTTGGTATGATTGGTTATGGTGGTTTTGGTTGGCGTAGTTGTTATTATTGTGCTGTTGGGAATAAGATTGGTGGTTGTTGTCGTATTGAGAAGATGAGTTGCTTTGGTTCCACCTTTGATTGTGGTTGTTCCCTTGAGCATTATCCCTCAACCCTTGATTAGAACTATTGCCATGAGAGTGATTGTTTTGGCCTTGAGATTGATATGGTGGACGATTATTGTAGTTATTGGCTGCTGCAAGAGTGTAATCCTCTTGGACTTGATGGCATTGGTCGGTGTAATGTGCGGTACTAGAGCATAAACCACATACTCTAGGAGGTCCTTCAAGTTGGAGGATTTGAGGTGGGGCTTGGATGGCATGGATTGATTGAAATGTATTTTGTTCTTTGTGAATCTTCTTGAGGAGAGTGGTCATGTCTCCAAGCACTTTAGTCAAAGCCGATTCAGAAAGAGGTGCTTCCACCACACTCTTGGTAGGATTGTTCCTCACTCTTACATGTTGGGTAGCCTCAGCGACATCTTTGATCAAACTCCATGCTTCTGCCGCAGTCTTGTTCTTAGAAAGGGAACCACCACTAGAGGTGGTGAGCAATCTCTTATCCGCTGCACAAAGACCTCCAGTGAAATAGCTAATGAGCAAGTGATTGTCTAACCCATGATGTGGATAAGATTCCAGCAACTCTTAAATCGATTCAAATATTCATAGAGTGTCTCTTGGTCTCTTTGCATTATACCAGAAATTTTCTTCCAGATGTAGTCGGTCTACTCCGGTAGAAAGAACTTATCTAAGAACTCTCTTCTCAATAGGTCCCATTCAGTCACCACTTCATCCAGCTGGGAGTAGAACCACTCTTTTGCCGGCCCCTCAAGAGAGAAGGGGAAAGCAAAAACCATGATAGCAATCTCATCGGCACCATGCCTTCGAGCCTTTGAACAAGCTACTTGAAAGTCTCTCAAATGCCTAATGGGGTGTTGGCACGGTAGTCCGTGGTACTTAGGAAGCAAGTTAATCAGACTATTCTTCAACTCAAAATTCAGATCAAGATTCGGATACCTGTAACACCCTACCACACAGAGCTTTACACCTAGGATATAAAACAGAGGTGGCGATGCGCTACGACCTCTAAAAGAAAAATTACATATATAATATAGTGAAAAAGGTTTATAACTAGGAGCCTTTGAAGAAAGGGATAAAGCAAAACCGTTAAATTGAAAAGCGTAACGCTCATGAAGTGATAAAGCAGACGAAGCAAGATAGAACAAGCTAAGCAGTTAATATACCAAGAGTTCCAAAATACATATAACAAAACTCAAGACTCGGCTCGCAAAGATAAACCGGCCCGAGAGAATAAGTGCATATACATATATAGATATACAGGAAAACCCAAAATACAACCCAAAATATAGAGTTACAAAACCTGAGTCTCCAAAATCACCTTTAAGGGGATTAAGACAACATATATATATAATAATTGAAGATAATAAGTATCTAAGAAAAATACAAATAACTAAAATAAACCCAAAAGATAAAGATCTTCGCAACATCAGATGCTTCCGGCATGCTTCAGCGAGGTGCCGCCTGTCCTGCATTTGAAAATCACAAAACCCGCATGGGTAAGAACCGGAGGTTCTCAGCATGGAAACAGTGCCTACATATCTAACATATAATGTCCTGGGAAAGCCGAAGGCAAATCCTAGAACTTCCAACAGATAATTAAAGCTTAAAACATAATTAAACCTTGAAATTAAAATAGGCAACTAGCTAAGGGTCTTCAAAACTATCTAAAACTCCCTTTTCCGATTCCTCAAAACCTCCCAACCACCAAGAGAACCAAATGCAACAACCACAATTATTACAAATAGAAATTACAAAAAGGATTCAAATATAGCAGATAATCAAGTAGCATTTAGTTATGTAATCACTTAGGCAATCCAAACAAGACATATAGATGCATATGATGCATGCCTGTCCTAGTGGCTGACGAGTCTCATCTGTCGGTTATAAAGCCAACCCGACAAGTCCTAGTAGCTAACCATTGGACTGTCCCTCTGTCGGCATCCCCAACTCGAGTAATTCTCAATCATAAACATAATCATAATCATAATCATACAACACCCACACTGGTGTTTATCCACGGCGGCGAGCTCATCCGGAACATTCATAGTGTCCGGCCACCATTGCGACATAGGGTCAGCAGAGTATCGAGTCTCAACCTAGAGCACGTGGTGGCTAGTCATTGCTTTCATCCAAGGAAACTCGTATCTTAGATAATCATTTCACATTCATTCATAACTGGTGCAGAATTTATAAACCACAAACTAACTGGCAAGTGCACCGGGTCGTACCAAGTAGTACCTCAAGTGAATGATGGTCGACCCCACGAGGATTGATGAATTAAGCAACAATGGTTAAGTGATTTACTTAGTTAGACAAATAGAAAATGGTTTTTTAAGAGTCCAAAAGCATAAACAGTAATCAAAGAATCAGAAAATAAGCAGTAAACTGAGGTGAAATATATATGGAGAAACAGTTAAGGCTTCAGAGTTATCTATTTTTCGGAATGACTTTTCTTACTAACTATTTTAATCATGCAAGATTTAATTCATGGAAAACTATATATGACTAAATCCTAATTCCTTAGACCTTTTTAGTCTCCTCTAACCTTCATCAACCGCCAATTCCTTGGTCACTTAATTCCAATTAGAGGGTGAAGTTCAATTCTAGTTTATATGCCATAGAAACCCTAATTACCCAAATATAAGAGGATTATATGTCACGTATCCCATTAAGTCCAGATAATTATAAATTTAAGAGAAATTATTTTCAAGGGTTATACTTCCGTTCCACACAGATTCATAAGATAAAGAACAAAAACGATTCTTGAATTATTAATCAATACATGAATTAAAATAGAAAAATAATAGTATCAATCCACACAATAGACAGAGCTCCTAACCTTAACAGTGGAGGTTTAGTTGCTCATGGTTCAGAAAAAAAAACTAGGATTCAGTAAAACTGTAAATTGTGGAATGAGGTCGAAGAGAAGATAAGAGCCCGAAGGGCTGATTCTTTTCCCTTTTATATCTAGTCCTAATCACTGTAAAATATATTTCCTAAAACTAAATAATATATTTTCCTAACTATCGAAATAATAAAAGTTTAAATCAAAACTAAATAATTGATTTGTGCAGGCCTTTCGACGAGATTGGGGACCACCAATTGCACCAGGGTTGGTGCCAAACTTGGAAGAATCCAAGTTTGGCGTGGACTAGGCAGAGGATTCCTTGGAGTTTCTTTGATTGTGGCGCCAAACTTGGAAGAATACATATTTGGCGTGGGATGGTGCGTGTGGCTTTCTTTGGAAACTTCATATTGGCGTGTAGTGGACTGCATGTAACCCCTCGGAACTTCTTCATTGGCGCTAAACTTGAGTTGCTTCAAATTTGGCATGGAGTCTCATGCAAGCCCTTCCTTGGAATCCTTGTGTTGGCACCAAACATGGGAAATCCTAAGTTTGGCGTGGAGGTGGTAGCAAGCTTTCTTAGAATTTCTTGAGGTGGTGCCAAACTTGAGTATCTCAATTTTGGCGTGGAGGTGGCAGCCTTACTTTCTAATCTCTCCCTGCTTGGTCTTTGGCTCCAACTCTGTCAAATTCGTCCAAAATGCTACCTAAAATAAACAGAATTGCACACAAGTCAAAGTAGCATTCATAGTGGCTAAAATATATCAAATCTTGATTAAACTTAGCAATTCAAGTGCAAATTCACTAGGAAAAGATAGAGAAGATGCTCACGCATCACAACACCAAACTTGAATTGTTGCTTGTCCTCAAGCAACTAAAATTAGTACATGATTAAGATGTGAATTTGCAGGAGCAGTGAGAGTTCAGTTAAGCTCATGTCTCTTCTTAAAGTAGGGTTTACCTGTTGTAATTCTGAACAGTTTTGGCATCTCACTCCCCTTTGAATCAGAGGAATGTCACTGTCATTCGGAATTAGAATCCGAATCATATTATGAATTCTCTAATCTTTGTACTTTAGTTTAATCCTTGAACACAGCAGATATCCTTTAATTCTCACTGAATTGGTGCTTTGCACCTTGAGTCTAGCCGTGACTTTAAATGTTCTGTCTCAAGGGTTAATTGACATAAGAACACCACAAGAACTTGATTGGAGAACTCTCTTGAAGTTCTGATTTTTCTTTCAGCTACTCCCAGACAGTGGTGCTCAAAGCCTTTGCCATACTCTGCTAAATGCATTTAATATCGACTATAAATGTTCAATCTCAAGGATTACTTGACACAAGAACACCACAAGCATATGAATAGGGAAACAACTCTTTGATCTTTTAATCATGTCTGACCTCCCTAGTCATTGATGCTCAAAGCCTTGGACCTTGCTTTTTATTCTTCCTTTGCTGTTTCTTTTGCTTTAAGGATCAACTTTCACTAATTTCAGAAAATTCATAATGGTTCTCTAAATTCCTTGTCCTTATACATCAACATTTCTTGATTCAAATTCAAATATGCACAGTTCATGTCATGCATTCAGAATCACAGAGAACACCACCACATTTGATTAAATGAGACTACTTTTTATTATAAACTCTTTTACTCATGTGAACAATGGGGTAGCTCAGAAGAAAGGAGTCTTGGAAGTTGATACTCTGAATGCCATATTGGCTCAGAACAAGATCTTGACCCAACAGGTCAATAACATCTCTCAGCATTTGACTAGATCACAAGCTACAACTGGCAGAACTCAAGAAGCCTCCTATGAAGGAGAAGCTTATGATGCAGATTAACCTTCAATGGAGGAGGTGAATTACATGGGAGAACTCTATGGAAGCACCTACAACCCTTCATGGAGGAATCATCCTAACCTTTCATGGAAGGATCAACAGAAGCCTCAGCAGGGCTTCAACAATAATCAAGGTAGAAGAATCCAGAATAGGTTCAACAATAGACTACCATTCTCATCTTCTCAGGAACACTTGGAGACTCCTAGGCAGTTTGAGCTTTTAATCATGTCTGACCTCCCTAGTCATTGATTCTCAGAGCATTGGACCTTGCTTTTTATTTATTTATTTTTTTCTTTGCTATTTCTTTTTGCTTCAAGGATCAACTTGCACTAACTTCAAGAAATTCATAATAGTTCTCTAAACTCATGTTCTTTATACATCAACATCCCTTGATTCAAATTCAAACATGCACGGTTCATGTCATGCATTCAGAATCACAGAGAACACCACCACGTTTGATTAAATGAGACTACTTTCTGTTATAAACTCTCTTACTCATGCATTAAATCTTTTTCTTCTTTATTTTCTTTTGATTTCAAGTTTAGTGAGCAATACATGAGACACCCTTTTAGACTAAAAATCATATAATAAAATAAACAGTAAATTAAACTAGAACCTAGGAATTAAAATAACAGATGATCATGCAGTAACAAAAATAGCAGAAAATAGGAACCTAATCATAAAAATAGCAGATAATATGGAAAGTGAAAAGGAACTGAGCCACCTCAATCTCCCTGGTAGGGATCTCTCTCCTCAGGCTGGCTCCGTAAGGTCCTCTCAGGCGGCTGTAATCCTAACTCAATTGAGAGATTGATAGCAAGTATTTATACCGGTTCGGAATTCCACAAAATAATTCTGTTGTTAGTATAGTCCAAACCAATAGTCAATCCTCAAATCAAATTAAATTTTGGTTTTGTCACAAGTACAAACCCCAATGAAAATTAACCGAAGTATTTAGACTCCGGGTTGTCTCACAAGGAATTGCAATGAAATGCTCAATTATTGGCTTTGAAGGAACAAAGGGGGTTTGGTTTATAAAAGGGGCAAGGAATTAAATGACAAGGAAAGTGAATCAAGCAAGTATTTAAAGAAGACAAGTAAATAAGAGAAAGCAAGTAATAAAGAGAGAGACATTCATGGCAAAGATTGAGAATATAAGCTTTCTATCCTAGTCATACAATGATTAATTCACCCTATTTAGTCAACTCTAACAATTGGAAGAAGGTATCATGTTATCTTCACATAGGGAGAACGTCAAACAAGACTAATCAATCATATCACAATAATAACAAGAATTTATCCTATTTCGTCATCTCCAACATTGAATGAAGGTATAAGTTATCTTCCATGAGAGAAAGTCAAACAAGACTAGTTAATCACAATCCAAATGTCCTAATCAACTCACTAATTGAATTAGCAAAAGATTAGAGTCAATGGAAATAATATTAACTAACAACTCTAGATCACCAACATTAGTTGAGTATTCATGACTCAAGATTGCCTAATTACTCTTTCGAAGCCAAGAATGCTCAAAATCTACTCTAAAGCCCAACCAAGAATTTTGTCAAACACTTGGTGGGTACAAATGGAAAGCATGGTAAAAGTGCAAGAATAATAAATCTACCAACTACTAATTGCAAGAAAAATAAATTCACAATTCAAATCATCAATAAAGAAACATCAACTATCAAATTTCATTGAAAGAAAATCCAAATCCAACAAGTACATCCATGAACATAAAAGAGAGCATAAAAGGAAAATTAACACTACAAATCATGAGAATGAAAGAGTAGAAGCAAGAATTCATAAAAGAAATAAGATAAAAACATGACATTGAACTTAGATCTAGAAGAGATTAACCTAACCTAACCTAACCTAATTCTAGAGAGAAGAGGGAGCTTCTCTCTCTAGAAACTAACCTACATGATGCTATACTTCAAACAATTGCTCGCTCCTTGCCCAAGCTTGAATTCTACATGAAATAGCATTAGAATGAGTTGGGTTGGGCCCAAAGTGCTTCAGAAATCGCCCCCAACGATTTCATCTTTAGTGGGCCACGAGCAGCATTGGCGCGCACGCACCTACCCGTGCGCGCCCCTAAACGCGAAGCAACATATGGCAAATTTTATATCATTTCGAAGCCCCGAATGTTAGCTTTTCAACGCAACTAGAACTACTTCATTTGGACCTCTGTAGATCAAGTTATAGTCGATTGAGTGCGAAGAGGTCAGGCTTGACAGCTTTACGGTTCCTTCATTTCTTCATGAGTTCTCCCACTTTGCATACTTTTCTCCTCACTTCTTCTATCCAATACTTGCCTTATAAACCTGAAATCACTCAACAAATACATCAAGGCATCGAATGGAATTAAATTGAATTGAATTTAGCTATTTTAAGGCCTAAAAAGTATGTTTTCTTATTTAAGCATAAATCAAGGGAGAATTACAAAATCATGCTATTTCATTGAATAAATGTGGGAAAAAGTGATAAAATCCCCCAAATTAAGCACAAGATAAATCACAGAATTGGGGTTTATCAGAGATCTCCTACAGCTAAAGGTTCTGATCAGCCCTCATCTCATCAAGGGTGGTACAGAGATGCTCCCAATGGCTATTCTGTGTGGCTTTCATCTCTTCTACAAATGCTATGTACTGCAGCCAGTGGCTATCATTAGTGACCTTTATCTGCTCCCTGGAGGATGTGAGTTGCTGCCAATAATCTTGAGGAGGAAAGTAGTGTCCCTGAGGTAGTGGCTGCTCCTCTTGAGCTCCTTCTTCAGCCTGTTCGACTCTTGGGAGTCTTTGATAGTCCCTTACCAGTTTCATAGTCTTCTTTGTGATGGGCTTCTCGATTGGGATAGGGAAATCATTCTCTATCTTCACCCTAACGGCCTCACAGAGGCGGAAGATGAGATGTGGGAAGCCCAACCTGGCATTCTCTTTGGTGTTGGCGGCGACATGGTAAATCTGCTGGGCAATAACGTTTGCCACCTCCACTGGCTCTCCCAACAGAATGCAGTGTATCATGATGGCTCGGTCCACAGTACACTCAGACCGGTTGCTTGTGGGAATGATAGACCGACGAATAAAATGGTGCCATCCCCTAGCCAAAGGCGTCAGGTCACCAACTCTGATATGGCCCGCCTTCTCCTCTGCCCCCAGTTTCCACTAGGCATCTGGAATGCATATATCAGCGACTACTTGCTCTAGCCGTTGATCCCTGTCCGCCCTCTCACTGTAAGACTGAAGTGAGGGCATAGTCCATGGTAACTAGAAGGTCTGCCGGATAATCTCTGGGCTGAAATCAATGACTCTTCCCCTTACAAAGCTTCTGTGGTCCCTTTCATTGACTCTAGACACATCTTTATAACTAATCCACAGGTTCCCATAAAATTCTTAAACCATTAATTGTCCCACCTGTGTGTGCGGATTGCACAGAAATTGTCATCCTCTTCTCTGAATCTCATGCTGAATTTTTGGATATTCATCCGGTTGGAGATTAAACCGCACTTCCGGTAGAACCGGCCTCTTGCCAGTAACCTCATAGAAATGTTCTTCATGTAATTTAGAGAAGAAGCATCTTGCATCATGAGAACCGGTGGCTGGTTCCTTTCCTTTTCTCATCCTGGAAGGTTGGGTGGTCTTTGGTGCCACAGAAATAACAGAATAAAACAGCAAAGCAACAATACCAAACTTAAAACTGTTGCTCGTCCTTGAGCAAAATAAAGAAATACAAAGGGGAAGAAGAAAGAGGAGCAGAAATGTAAACAGAAGAAAATAAAAAGTAATGCTAAAAGTTCCTTTTCTTTTTATTTTTTTTTTTTTGAAATACAAATCAAAAGAAAACAGAAAAAAAAGGGATTAAGGAAAGAGGGGGCTGGACAGAGGAGTGGGGTGGCACGGTTGGGGTGGGGTGAATGGTATGTGGTAGGAAAAAGGGGAAGGGATGTGGCTAGTGGGATTCGGTTAACGGAAAGAGAAGGAAGGTTATGGGTATAGAAAAGGGTAATTGGAGTTTTCTGAGTGTAGAAGGATAAGGGAGGGAGCTTTAGACATGGAGTGTATATAGAAGGGGATGTAAAAGGAGGGAGTGAAGAGTAGGTGAATATGGTTGGAAGTGATGGTGATTAGGAGGGCTTTATATAGGATGAGGGATTGGTGAGGGTGGGGAGTCACGTTAGTTTAATGTGGGGGTAGTGGGGGTTTAATATTTGGTTAGAGGGTAGGGGGTTTAGGTCTAGTATTAGGAAGGAGAGAGGTGAGGGTTGCAGTTG
>NC_029791.2:93058570-93063966 GCF_000816755.2 Arachis ipaensis | reverse complement strand
CGGGTTTTGGTTAGGAATGGGGGTTAGTGGTTCAGATATTGGGAAGGAAGGAGGGAGGGAATGTATAGCAAGTATTGGGGGGTCAAGGGGGTAGTCACAGGTGGGGTTGGGTTTTGTAAAAAGGAAGGGAATCTCTGAATGGGGGTGGAGACCAATGCCATGGGATTTGGTGGAGATTTGGCATGAGTTTAGGAACAATAAATCAGTTGGCGCCGAACTTGGGGATAGTGGTGTTCGGCGCCGTGCCTCCCGAATGTATTATTCCCTCTCCACGCCAAACTCGGTGTAACCCAAGTTTGGCGCCAGCTACCTCTCTTTTTTTTTTTTGAAACTTCCTTCGCCAAACGCTAGGGAAGCCACGTTCGGCATCCCCCTGGCAGATCGTTCTCCCCTTTTGTGCGCAGCCTCCATGCGGAACTTGAAAAGGATCAAGTTTGGGGCCATATGCTTCCCAAATTGCATCTTTCTACGTCGTTCTTCACGTTTGGCTTCAACCTTCCGAGCCAATTTGTATTTGGTACGCATCACTCGGCGCCGAACATGGAAATCCCATGTTTGGCGCCAACTATACCGAGTCAAACCTTTCCAGGGTGGGCAAGAATTTTTCTAAGTGTCTGGGTTCCTGTTTTTAACATTCTGTATGATCAAAACACACGTAAAACAAAGGAAAAATAGTAGAAACTCAACAAAACTCAAATAAATAATAAAACCAATACAGCAGAAAATAAACTAAGGATACAAAATTTTCGGGTTGCCTCCCGACAATCGCTTCTTTAATGTCACTAGCTTGACGGTCAATTCTGCTAATTTGAGCCTTGAATTATACAGAAGCACTCTCTGACCTGGCTCAAAGACTCTGATGGCAATCTTCTTGTCATGACATATCTTGGTTCTCTCCTTGTAGAGCTTGGTATTCTCATAAGCTGAATATCTGAATTCATCAAGCTCATTCAACTGAAGCATCCTCTTAATTCCTGCAGCCTAAACATCAAAGTTTAGTTACTTGATTTCCCAATAAGCTTTATGCTCCAGCTCAACTGGCAAGTAACAGGCTTTACCATAGACTAATTGATTAGGAGACATACCAATAGGAGTCTTGTAAGCTATCTGGTATGCCCAGAGAACATCATCAAGCTTCCTAGACCAGTCCTTCCTTGAGACGGTCTTCTCTAGAATCCTCTTGAGTTTCCTGTTGGAGACCTCAACCTGTCCACTTGTCTGAGGGTGATAAGGGGTAGCCACTTTATGTCGGACTCCATATCTCTGCAAAAGTGAGTCCAGTTGTCTGTTACAGAAGTGACTTCCACCATTACTAATGAGTGTCCTTGGGACACCAAACTAGCTGAAAATATATTTCTGAAGAAAGCTCATCACCACTTTGGCATCATTGGTAAGCAGAGCTACAACTTCTACCTATTTGGGCATATAATCAACTGCCACTAGAATATAGTTGTTGGAATATGAGGGTGTAAAAGGTCCCATGAAATCAATACCCCACACATCAAACAACTCAACTTCAAGAATCCCCTGCTGTGGCATCTCATGGTTGGCAGGGAGATTCTTAGCTCTTTCACATCTGTCATAACTCTTCACAAATGCTCTTGAATCCCTGAAGAGAGTCGGTGATAAACCACTATTTTATGATTTATCTTGTGCTCAATTGAGTGTTTTTATCAATTCTTCATCCACTTATTCATAAAATTTGCATGGTTTTACATTTCCCTTCCAAATTTTGTGCTATGATTGAAAATATGCTTCTTTGGCCTTATATTTTGCTAATATTAATTCTCTCTTATTACCATTCGATGCCATGATATGTGTGTTAAGTGGTTTTAGAGATTACAGGGCAGGAATGGCTTAGAGGATAGAAAGGAAGCATGCAAAAGTGGAAGGAATACAAGAAATTGAAGGAACTGCTAAGCTGTCCAGCCTGACCTCTTCGCATTAAAACGGTCATAACTTGAGCTACAGAGGTCCAAATGATGCAGTTTCAGTTGCGTTGGAAAGCTAACATCCGGGGATTCGAAATGATATATATTTTGCTATAGTAGCCATACAGAAAAATTACGCGCACATGTCGTTCTGCAGAAAAAGCAGCGACCTGTACGGATCAGAATTCGCCCCTAGCGATTTCTGGGCTGTTTTTGACCCAATTTTCAGCCCAGAAAACACAGACTAAAGGGTATAAAGTGGAGAAATGCATTCATTCAAAAATACAACATTCATTCATAATTTTTAGGTTTAGATGTAATTTCTAGAGAGAGAGGCTCTCTCCTCTCTCTTAGGTTTTAGGATTAGGATTTCTTCGTTTTCTCAATTCCAGGTTCAATGTTCCTTTAATTTATGTTCTCTTCTACTTTTATTTATTCTAGCATTCTAGTTTATCTATTTCTCCTATTGATCACTTTATGTTGCTATTTGATTTATGAATTCTTATGTTTAATTTGATTTTCTATTTAATACAAATTGAGGTATTTCAGATTTATGATTGCTTTCTTTAATTTATGTTATTGATGCTTTCAATTTAATTTAGATTTCTTCTCCCTTTACTTTGGTTAAGTAATTGGTGACACTTGAGTTATCAAACTCAACTGTTGATTGAAAATTAGAATTTGCTGGTTGATTTGGATCCCTCTAAAGCTAGTCTTTCCATAGAAGTTGACAAGGACTTGAGGAATCAAATTGATTAGTCCACTTGACTTTATTTTATTTAGTAAGGGTTAACTATGTGGGAGCAATAAACAATTCTCATCACACCTGATAAGGATAACTAGGATGGGATTTCCAGTTCTTATACCCTGCAATGGTTTTCATGATAATTAATTTACTTTATTGCCAATTTATTTTCCTGTTCCCTATTTTAAAAACCCAAAAATATACCTTTTCCCATAACCAATAATAAATCATACTTTCCTGCAATTCCTTGAGAGACGACTCGAGGTTTAAATACTTCGGTTATAAATTTTATTGGGTTTTGTTACTTGTAACAACCAAAGTTTTTGTATGAAAGGATTCTTTATTGGTTTAGAAGCTATACTTACAACGGAAAATTATTTGTGAAAATTCTTTACCGGCAGGAAATCCAGTTCGTTAGTCGGCCAGTAAAAACCGCTCTGAAGGACCTTTGTAGCTGTCCTTTCACCACCAAAGTGGCCTCCATAATCAAAGCCATGACAGTGCCAAAGAATCTGCTGTGTCTCCTCATTTGGAACACATCTCCGGATTATACTATCCGAGCATCTTCTGAAAAGGTATGGTTCCTCCCAAAAGTAGTACTTTGCATCAGTTAGTAGCTTCTCACTTGTTGTCTACTGTACTCCTTTGGAATGAAATTCATGGCTTTGTAATTTGCAATGTCCACAAACCATGGAGCCTGCTGAATAAGGAACAATTGCTCATTCGAAAATGTCTCAGTCATAGCTATGGGTGGTTGGACTCCTTCGTCAGGATCAATTCTGGAAAGGTGGTCAGCTACTTAATTTTCTGACCCTTTCCTGTCTTTTATCTCAATATCAAACTCCTGAAGGAGTAACACCCATCTGATTAATCTTGGTTTAGAATCCTATTTGGTTAGAAGGTACTTCAAAGCAGCATGATCAGTATAAACAATAACCTTAGAACCAATTAAATATGACCTAAACTTATCAATAGCATACACAATAGCAAATAATTCTTTTTCTGTAGTTGTGTAATTCTTTTGAGCATCATTTAACACATGGCTAGCATAGTAAATGACATGTATAAATGATGCACGGAAACTTGTCTCTCAACAAATTTCCCTTCGGCAAGTATACTGAATTGTCGTCAAGTAAAAACTCACAATAAAGTGAGGTCGAATCCCACAGGGATTGATTGGTCAAGCAACTTTAATTAGAGGAATGTTCTAGCTGAGCTAAGCAAAAATTGAATTGAGGATTTGCAGAAAATTAAATAGCGAGAAAGTAAATAACAGAAAATGTAAATGCTGGAAATAATGGTAGAAAGTAAATTACAGAATCTTAAATGGGGATTTGGGGAGATGAGCATATAAGTAAATGACAGAAAATAAAGAGAATGGGTAAGATCAGAAATAGGGGATTCATGTGGGGATTTGTTATTTTCTTTCCTTAAGGCCTTGGTGTCCAGTAGCTCTTTGGGTTACTAAATGTTCTGTAGCAAGGTTGCTCTTGATAGTGGATTTTTAGTTGATAATCCCAGGTTAATTAACCCAAGTTACCAAGTGATGAAGCACTCTTGAGAACTTATTCATCCAAGCAGATCCTTGGCATAGGAACACCACAGACACATCCCTCAAGATTTAAACCCTTGGTGCCTAGCCTTATTTCTTGTTCTTTTTCTTTCTTTTTCTTTTTCTTATTAGGACCTTGTTATTTAACTAGTCTCATAGAATGTGCTTCAAGCATAGGATTCAGAACACGTAGTTGCCTGTATTCCTTGTTGGTGAACCAACTTAGCTAACCAATTATTACACCAAAACATTAAGAACTTACTCCACAAGATGAACTCTACTCTGGTTTTTCATAACATCTTCTTTTATTTTACTTAAAGGACATGCATACATTTAAGCAGGATTAAAATGAAAACAGGGAACTTAGACTAGCACACATATGACAAAAGCACAGAAAACAAACACTAAATTCTAGTGACTTAGACTAAAGAATAACTATTAACAGAGGCACATTCAGACTTCCAATTTGAACAATTCAAAGCAGATGGAATCAAGTAACAACACAACCTTTTGGTGGTGACTTCTAGCTCTTCCTTTGTTGTCATCATCCATAGCTTTTGCATCCTTCTTCATCTCCTTGGATGATGCACCGTTTTTCCAGAAGATTGATTGAATTCCTGCAAAGTTATTGGAAGTTGCTTGTTCCTAAAGCACTTGAGAAATAGTTAGCATGCATCTATGCTTGTGAATTTTTGAACTTAATTTGGTGTGTGAACACCAAACTTAGTTCCTTGCCTAATGCAGTAGATCGAATACATGTAGAGAACAGTGCTTTTATTAAGAAAACAACTATGAACTAGAAACTAAACTATTGTTAAGTAGTTTCCCTGGTTGGTTGCGGCTAGCAACTTGTCATTGAAGAGGTGTAGTGTGATACTAGCTGAAATCTTTGGTGGAACACCAAACTTAGAAATACACATTCACTCTTAGATTGTTTTGGTGTGCAACACTAAACTTAGCTCCTCACAATATAGGAAAAACTACTTGTAACCTTTATTGAAAAAATCATGAAAAGGAAACTACCTTAGGTTGGGTTGTGTAACAACCCTAGTTTTTGAAAATCAAATAATTAATTATTTGTGATTTATTTTAAGAAAATTATTTTGCTAAAGGTAATTAAATGGAGTTTCATGATAATTGGAGTTTAAATTAATTAGAATTTTTATAT
>NC_029791.2:93054911-93058550 GCF_000816755.2 Arachis ipaensis | reverse complement strand
CCTTCAATTTTATCAAAATATCTATTCATATCTATCCTTATTTCTTTATAAAATCCTAATTTCTAACCCTAATTTCCAAATTGGAAACCTTAAGTTACTAATCAGAAACCCTAACCCTCCCCCACTCTCCTTAGCACCGTCACCCTCATCACAAGCGTACAGACTCCCCCTCTCTTCCTCAGCTTCACCGCGGCACACATACACACTCAGGACACTGCACTCATTCAGCCCACACCCCTTCTGTCACACACCCACACCTTGTGAACGGAGCTGCACCACGTCCAGCCTGCCTCGCCATCGCCGCCGTCATTATTGCCGACGAAGAGGATGTCGTCGTCGCTGTTCAAGGAGGAAGGAAAAACTGCGCGAGAGCCAAGGGAGGAGGGAACCTTTGCTGCGTCGCCGCCATGCCTCCATTGCCACCGAATGCCGTCAAGCGCGGAGAGAGAGCCAGACACCACGAGGAAGAAGCCCGCGACCAGCCTTGTCGTCGTCAGTGCTGTGGGTTGCCGTCGCCATCCACGCGAGCTGCAACCGCGTCGCCGTTACTGAGCTACTGCACCGCCGTTGTTGCACCCTACTGCTGCTGTGTCTCACCAAGCCGTCGCTGGAGGAGGAAGTTGCTCTGCTACCCTCCGAGCTTGCTATTGCAGTTGCCTATACCGCTGTCGTAGCTTCTTCGTTCTGTTATTACCTTCTAATTGTTGTAAGACATTCGTGTTCTGAATCATCACTTGATGTTTTTGTTTATTCCACTGCCATTTTATTAGCCTTGCTCTTGTTCCAATTTGATTTTGCCCTGAACTTCCAGAATTGAACTTCCAGAATTGTTACTTTTATCCGATTTGAATTCATGGTTTTTGCTTGCTGCCATGGCCACCTCACGTTGCTGCTAGCTCTGTTTGAAAATGGCTGCTACTTCTAGAATCTCAGATCGGAGAGGAGAGGAGGCCTTTAACCTTGTCATTGTTGCTGCCATGGAAATAGGTGCTGGAAACTGCTAATGGAGCAGCTGCGTTTAGTGAATTCTGTGAGTTTCGACTTTGAGGTAGGGGATTTAACGTTTTTAATTTAGAATGCCCACCAAGTTATTGGAATAAGTGAAAATGGTTAACAATGGTTTAGAATTTCTTAATTGTCATGAATAACCTGAAATGCATTTGAAATTTGTTAGCTGTTGTGAATATTTTGAGCTGTGACTGGAATTAAATGTGGTTGTGAATGGTGATTCATTTGATAATACTTGTTAAATTAAAATTTGATGAGTTAACTATTGAAAAGTTGTCGTAATGATAATTGATGAACTGAGTTAGATTTGTGTTTGGTTTGGGATTATTGTGATGATGGTTGAGGTTGTGAAATTTGGAGTAAGTTTGATGATGTGTTAGTGCTTCAATTGGATTACTGAATTCAGGTTAAAGCTGTGAATGTCTTTGGGCTTTGTTGTGAGTGCTTGAAGTTGTAATTGATATTGTTTTTTCTGATATGAATGGAATTGTTGAAAAGTTCTAACTCTATGTGATTATACTGAATTAGTTGAGTTGTGTGGCTGAAATTATGATTGGAATGATTGAAATTTTTTATGGGAACTTTGGTTAAATTTGTTGATTTTGTGAGATTGAATTTATAAATTGTTTGATGAGAGATTATTGTGATTTCGGTATTTTGATGGGTCAAATTGAAACTATTGCTGTTGAGTTGGTTTATTGTAATGGGTTTAGTTAGTGATTAATTGAAGTTGGGCTTAAGGAATAATTGGAAGATTGAATCTTATAATGTTGAACTAGTTGCTGAAAATCTGATTTTTGAGATTAAAAGATGACTTTGGAAGAGAATCAGTTATTCACAACGATAATCGAAATGATATGACAGTAAAGGCTGAGTAAACTGTAATTAAATTTGTTGTTGGGATTCAATTTTGGGAAGTTTGAATTGACTATAGAACTAGTTAAGATTTTTCAAAGTTAAAATGTAAAACTTGATTTTCTGCATTACTTTTAAATGAAGCCGGAGACTTTGAAAATCTATAACTAATTCTGTGATGATCGGAATTGCGTGGGATCAAGTCTGGATTAAGCTTTGGGATATAGGAAGCTGGACTGGTGAATTTGAGGCTTTTTCATTAAGTTTATGATTTGTGGTAAATTTTTGAATTAGGAATGTCAAATCTGGTTTTCTGCAGAACGTTTAACACAGCAGCAACTTGTTTCCTCTATTAAAAATTCTCCAGTTTGAATTTTGAAATGGAGCCAGTTTTAAATGAAACTCTGGTCCTAGTACTTTAATTTCATAAAAATTTAGAATTGTTAGAGTTGTGGTTTTAAAGATATGAATTTTTAAAGTAAGATGTATTATGCAGTAAAAATCAGGTTTTGTTTTCTAAGTCAGTAACTTTGAGCCTTTATAATTTTTAATTCTGGAATTATATTGAGATGCAACCAATTGGAGGTGAAAGTTGAGTATGGTTAGTATATATGATTTAAATTTCAGGGTTTTCCATGTTTTAATCAGTGAGTTATGGGACTTGGAAGAGGTTGTGTTCAATGATTTGTAAAACAGATTTCAGCAGAAAATTACTTAACTTCCAAGCTACGTAACTCCTTCATTAAAAATGGTATGACCTTGGAACCAATTGAGAAAGAAATTTGGATAAGTTATGTTTCACCACATTAATTTTGAAGGTGGTTGGATTTAATTTGGATTTTATATGAAATTTCGAATACTGTACGCTGCTGCTGTCTTCTGGTTTTAAGACCCTACAGAGCAGTCACGGTTTTGCTTATATCTCCGAAGCTAGAGCCAGCAAAAAATTGTGATTTTTGGCTTAATAGAAAGCTTAATTCGAGACGGTTGCATGGATACAAAGTTTGCATAATTCTAAATTCGTTTGATATTTTAAAAATAAAACTGAAATTAGACTGCCAATGTTGTTTTGGTGATTACTTGGATATGGAACTTGAGAAATAGATTTTCTATACTATTATCAAATGTTTTTAAGAATATATTATTGTGGCAATTGTTGAGAAAGGTTTTATGAGATGTTGAGAAAGGGGAAACCCGTAAGGGTGGTTAAGTCCGAGTTTTAGGGGAGGTGCTGTCGAAATTTTATAAAAACCTGAGGTTTTGTTTGAGAAGTCATTCTAGAAAATTTGAACTTGAAAATTTATATTATTTGAGTTTTATCTAAATAAGAGAAGAATTATACTATTTTGAATTTGGAATTACCAAGAAAAGGTTTATATTTCAAGTTTGAATTATTTAAGAAAGGAATTATGCTGAGTTGGATTCAATATGAAAAGGGTTATGATATGGGCTTGAAATAAAGGATTACTTTTCAGGAGTTTGGTGAATTTTATAATATTTGAATCCGAATGATAAAGAGAAATGGTTTTAGCTAAAGATGTTGTAAAAGTGAAAGATGTAAAATTTGTATAGTATGATTGAATTTGAATAGTATAAGTGAACAGAGAAAGAAAGAGGTACTGCATAAGAATGTCAAAGTGATGATGAATAATGAGAATGATAATGAATGATGATAATGAGAATGATCATGTGATGATTTGTTGCTTGATGCAACCCAGAGCTATATATATATATATATATATATTAGTTGCTTGATGAAACCCAGAGCTATATTTT
>NC_029791.2:93051882-93054639 GCF_000816755.2 Arachis ipaensis | reverse complement strand
ATGTTGTTTTGGTGATTACTTGGATATGGAACTTGAGAAATAGATTTTCTATACTATTATCAAATGTTTTTAAGAATATATTATTGTGGCAATTGTTGAGAAAGGTTTTATGAGATGTTGAGAAAGGGGAAACCCGTAAGGGTGGTTAAGTCCGAGTTTTAGGGGAGGTGCTGTCGAAATTTTATAAAAACCTGAGGTTTTGTTTGAGAAGTCATTCTAGAAAATTTGAACTTGAAAATTTATATTATTTGAGTTTTATCTAAATAAGAGAAGAATTATACTATTTTGAATTTGGAATTACCAAGAAAAGGTTTATATTTCAAGTTTGAATTATTTAAGAAAGGAATTATGCTGAGTTGGATTCAATATGAAAAGGGTTATGATATGGGCTTGAAATAAAGGATTACTTTTCAGGAGTTTGGTGAATTTTATAATATTTGAATCCGAATGATAAAGAGAAATGGTTTTAGCTAAAGATGTTGTAAAAGTGAAAGATGTAAAATTTGTATAGTATGATTGAATTTGAATAGTATAAGTGAACAGAGAAAGAAAGAGGTACTGCATAAGAATGTCAAAGTGATGATGAATAATGAGAATGATAATGAATGATGATAATGAGAATGATCATGTGATGATTTGTTGCTTGATGCAACCCAGAGCTATATATATATATATATATATATTAGTTGCTTGATGCAACCTAGAGCTATATTTTATATATATATATTAGGTGCTTGATGTAACCCAGAGCTATATTTAATATATATTAGTTGCTTAATGCAACCCAGAGATTCTGTAGGAAAACTATGTTACCTACAGCTATTTTTCGCTTCCCCAGAGCAGAGCAGAGTATATATATATTTTCCTGCAATAAGCAGAGGTTGTCTCAGATGAGCAGCTATTATTATATGCGCATTTATTTAGGAACGGAAAATCGTATCCGGAAAATCGGGATTACTCGTGACCGGGTAAATGTCGGGATTGCGGGCAGCCAACCGACACGTGAGCTCATGGCCTGCTTAGGACAGACATGCATCATATTGTTTGTGCATATGCATTTGATCGTGTTGCTAGACTTATTTCTTTATGATTGTGCTGCTTGTCTTGGTGACTTGTTTGTGTGTTTGATTAGATATTTTGTTGATGCTTTGAACTTAATGAAGTATTGAGGAATGGAATTTGTGAAGTGAGGTTTGGGTATATTATTTATGTTGCTGATGTACTTAGTTATTGTGATGGTTGAGGAATGCTATTTGTAGCTGAAGAATTGCAAATACGGTTGAGACTTTATTTAAGTAATATGATTTAAAGAAAGGGATTTAAACGGTTTCAAGTAAGTCTTAAGAAATTTTGAAAAGGTTTGATAAAGAAAACTACATTGGAAACTGGAGTTAGTTATTTGCATGTTAATCATTACTTTTACGGCATTCTCATTCCCTACTGAGAACGTGTGGTTTGTTCTCACCCCAAAATCTTCCACCCTTTCAGTGACACAGGTTCGAAGACTCAGTTTGAAGCTGCGGATGATTGTTGGACTATATTTATGAGTTAAGTGTATGAGTTAAGTTGCTTTCATAGAGTTCCCTCGCTCTTATTGTTTAACATTTTTATTTTATACAGAGGGATAGGATTTGTATCTGAGTTTTATTTGAAATCTTTGTATGTCAGATATTATTATTAATAATTATGTGATTATTATCATCTGGTGATCTTGATATATGTTTTTAATAAACAAAAACAAAATTTTCTAGAATTTTCTATAAAACTAAATCGCGAATTCAAACTAAAGGCTCAATAGAAAATAGTTAATAAAGGAAAGTAGGTTGGTAACGCCTTACTTTCGGTACGATCATGACATTTTGGAAGTTGGGTCGTTACAAATGGTATCATAGCAGTTTGTTCCTGTTAGAGCCTTGGGAATGGACTGACTATGCTTCACTGCATACTCTAAGTGTCTGTCATGCTTAATGACTTGTTCTGATAACAAGAGTTTGAGTTCTATATGCATGACTGTCTGATGATTAATGCTGTTAGTTTACCATTGCATTCCTCATGGTATTAGGTCTGGCCAACTTAATACTTATGATTTATGTACATGGCAACACTAACAGGTTATCATAGACGAAATAGAAGTAATAGGTAATGTGATTCACGGGGTTTGGGAGCGTTAGAAGTTATGGAATTGGTTTCGTTTTGACGTAAAATCTTTATTCGTGCCACATGAACTCGTGCCATCCTTTTCTTCATTGCTTTCATTGGAATTCTCTTGTTTGAGATTTCTCCTCAGAATGTGGTTTCATTCTTTCCCAACCGTACCTTGTCATTCTTGTATACCTTTGCTTGCTTGTAATCTACTTGCTTACCTGATTCTTCTTGAATCTTCATTCTTGTTCATGCCTATACTTTATCCATATATTCTGCTTTCTTTGATTTCAGTTTGAACTTATTTTATTCTAGCAATTTTCGAGGGTGAAAATTTTTCTAAGGTGGGTAGAATGTAACAACCCTAGTTTTTGAAAATCAAATAATTAATTATTTGTGATTTATTTTAAGAAAATTATTTTGCTAAAGGTAATTAAATGGAGTTTCATGATAATTGGAGTTTAAATTAATTAGAATTTTTATATAAATTTTATTAGATATTTGGTATAATTGAAATTATAATTTTGATAATTGAAAAATAAGAAGAATTGTATAATTTGATTTAAATAAATTCTATTTTGAATGAAATATGTTATTAATTTGAACTCCTAGAAA
>NC_029791.2:93037817-93051479 GCF_000816755.2 Arachis ipaensis | reverse complement strand
GAGATAGAAAAATAATAGAGATTTGTATGATTTAATCTAGAAAATTGATATTTGAATTTAAATTGTACTTTACAAAATATAATTAACTTGTTCATTTTATAATTTAAATTAGAAATAATTGATTGAACTTAGCAATATGTTGATAAATAATGTTCCTAAATATTTTTAATAGAATATGTTTGATTTTAAAATTACTCTACCTTCAATTTTATCAAAATATCTATTCATATCTATCCTTATTTCTTTATAAAATCCTAATTTCTAACCCTAAATCCTAAATTGGAAACCCTAAGTTACTAATCAGAAACCCTAACCCTCCCCCACCCTCCTCAGCACCGTCACCCTCATCACAAGCGTACAAACTCCCCCTCTCTTCCTCAGCTTCACCGCAGCACACATTCACACTCAGGACACTGCACTCATTCAGCCCACACCCCTTCTGTCACACACCCACACCTTGTGAACGGAGCTGCACCACGTCCAGCTCGCCTCGCCATCGCCGCCGTCATTATTGCCGACGAAGAGGACGCCGTCGTCGCTGTTCAAGGAGGAAGGAAAAACCGCGCGAGAGCCAAGGGAGGAGGGAACCTTTGCTGTGTCGCCGCCATGCCTCCATTGCCACCAAACGCCGTCAAGCGCGGAGAGAGAGCCAGACACCGCGAGGAAGAAGCCCGCGACCAGCCTTGTCGTCGTCAGTGCTGTGGGTTGCCGTCGCCATCCACGCGAGCTGCCACCGCGTCGCCGTTACTGAGCTGTAGCGCCGCCGTTGTTGCACCCTGCTGCTGCCGCGTCTCACCAAGCCGTCGCTGGAGGAGGAAGTTGCTCTGCCACCCTCCGACTTTCTATTGCAGTTGCCTATACCGCTGCCGTAGCTTCGTCGTTCTGTTATTACCTTCTAATTGTTGTAAGACATTCGTGTTCTGAATCATCACTTGATGTTTTTGTTTATTCCACTGCCATTTTATTAGTCTTGCTCTTGTTCCAATTTGATTTTGCCCTGAACTTCCAGAATTGAACTTCCAGAATTGTTACTTTTATCCGATTTGAATTCATGGTTTTTGCTTGCTGCCGTGGCCACCTCACGTTGCTGCTGGCTCTGTTTGAAAATGGCTGCTACTTCTAGAATCTCAGATCGGAGAGGAAAGGAGGCCTTTAACCTTGTCATTGTTGCTGCCATGGAAATAGGTGCTGGAAACTGCTAATGGAGCAGCTGCGTTTAGTGAATTCCGTGAGTTTCGACTTTGAGGTAGGGGATTTAACGTTCTTAATTTAGAATGCCCACCAAGTTATTGGAATAAGTGAAAATGGTTAACAATGGTTTAGAATTTCTTAATTGTCATGAATAACCTGAAATGCATTTGAAATTTGTTAGTTGTTGTGAATATTTTGAGCTGTGACTGGAATTAAATGTGGCTGTGAATGGTGATTCATTTGATAATACTTGTTAAATTAAAATTTGATGAGTTAACTATTGAAAAGTTGTCGTAATGATAATTGATGAACTGAGTTAGATTTGTGTTTGGTTTGGGATTATTGTGATGATGGTTGAGGTTGTGAAATTTGGAGTAAGTTTGATGATGTGTTAGTGCTTCAATTGGATTATTGAATTCAGGTTAAAGCTGTGAATGTCTTTGGGCTTTGTTGTGAGTGTTTGAAGTTGTAATTGATATTGTTTTTTCTGATATGAATGGAATTGTTGAAAAGTTCTAACTCTATGTGATTATACTGAATTAGTTGAGTTGTGCGGCTGAAATTATGATTGGAATGATTGAAATTTTTGATGGGAACTTTGGTTAAATTTGATGATTTTGTGAGATTGAATTTATAAATTGTTTGATGAGAGATTATTGTGATTTCGGTATTTTGATGGGTCAAATTGAAACTATTGCTGTTGAGTTGGTTTATTGTAATGGGTTTAGTTAGTGATTAATTGAAGTTGGGCTTAAGGAATAATTGGAAGATTGAATCTTATAATGTTGAACTAGTTGCTGAAAATCTGATTTTTGAGATTAAAAGATGACTTTGGAAGAGAATCAGTTATTCACAACGATAATCGAAATGATATGAGAGTAAAGGCTGAGTAAACTGTAATTAAAGTTGTTGTTGGGATTCAATTTTGGGAAATTTGAATTGACTATAGAACTAGTTAAGATTTTTCAAAGTTAAAATGTAAAACTTGATTTTCTGCATTACTTTTAAATGAAGCCGGAGACTTTGAAAATCTATAACTAATTCTATGATGATTGGAATTACGTGGGACTAAGTCTGGATTAAGCTTTGGGATATAGGAAGCTGGGCTGGTGAATTTGAGACTTTTTCATTAAGTTTATGATTTGTGGTAAATTTTTGAATTAGGAATGTCAAATCTGGTTTTCTGCAGAACGTTTAACACAGCAGCAAATTGTTTCCTCTATTAAAAATTCTTCAGTTAGAATTTTGAAATGGAGCCAGTTTTAAATGAAACTCTGGTCCTAGTACTTTAATTTCATAAAAATTTAGAATTTTTAGAGTTGTGGTTTTAAAGATATGAATTTTTAAAGTAAGATGTATTAAGCAGTAAAAATTAGGTTTTGTTTTATAAGTCAGTAACTTTGAGCCTTTATAATTTTTAATTCTGGAATGATATTGAGATGAAACTAATTGGATCTGAAATTTGAGTATGTTTAGTATATATGATTTAAATTTCAGGGTATTCCATGTTTTAATAAGTGAGTTAGGGGACTTGGAAGAGGTTATGTTCAATGATTTGTAAAACAGACTTCAGCAGAAAATTACCTAACTTCCAAGCTACGTAACTCCTTCATTAAAAATGGTATGACCTTGGAACCAATTGAGAAAGAATTTTGGATAAGTTATGTTTAACTACATTAATTTTGAAGGTGGTTGGATTTAATTTGGATTTTATATGAAATTTCGAATGTTGTACGCTGCTGCTGTCTTCTGGTTTTAAGACACTACAGAGCAGTCACGGTTTTGCTTATATTCCTGAAGCTAGAGCCAGCGAAAAACTGTGATTTTTAGTTTAATAGAAAGCTTAATCCGAGACGGTCACATGGATACAAGGTTTGCGTAATTCCGAATTCGTTTGATATTTTAAAAATAAAATTGAAATTAGACTGCCGATGTTGTTTTGGTGATTACTTGGATATGGGATTTGAGAAATAGATTTTCTATACTATTATCAAATGTTTTTAAGAATATATATTGTTGTGGCAACTGCTGAAAGAGGCTGATGAAATATTGAGAAAGAAGGAACCCGTAAGGGTGGCTAAGTCCTATTTTTAAAGGAGATTATGTCCAAATTTTTATAAAAGTACAAGGACTTAATCAAAATCAATATTTAAGGCTTATTTAATGATAATAACCTCAATGATTCTTTTAAGAAAATATTATTTGGTATACGGGATTGTTGGCAAGGGCGTGGGTCTTGTCCCGCTTGCTATGAGAGTAAAGGCTGAGTAAACTGTAATTAAAGTTGTTGTTGGGATTCAATTTTGGGAAATTTGAATTGACTATAGAACTAGTTAAGATTTTTCAAAGTTAAAATGTAAAACTTGATTTTCTACATTACTTTTAAATGAAGCTGGAGACTTTGAAAATCTATAACTAATTTTGTGATGATCAGAATTGCGTGAGACCAAATCTGGATTAAGCTTTGGGATATAGGAAGCTGGACTGGTGAATTTGAGGCTTTTTCATTAAGTTTATGATTTATGGTAAATTTTTGAATTAGGAATGCCAAATCTGGTTTTCTGCAGGACGCTTAAGACAGCAGCAACTTGTTTCCTCTATTAAAAATTCTCCAGTTTGAATTTTGAAATGGAACCAATTTTAAATGAAACTCTGGTCCTAGTACTTTAATTTCATAAAAATTTAGAATTTTTAGAGTTGTGGTTTTAAAGATATGAATTTTTAAAGTAAGATGTATTATGCAGTAAAAATCAGGTTTTGTTTTCTAAGTCAGTAACTTTGAGCCTTTATAATTTTTAATTCTGGAATTATATTGAGATGCAACCAATTGGAGGTGAAATTTGAGCATGGTTAGTATATATGATTTAAATTTCAGGGTTTTCCATGTTTTAATCAGTGAGTTATGGGACTTGGAAGAGGTTGTGTTCAATGATTTGTAAAACAGATTTCAGCAGAAAATTACTTAACTTCCAAGCTACGTAACTCCTTCATTAAAAATGGTATGACCTTGGAACCAATTGAGAAAGAAATTTGGATAAGTTATGTTTCACCACATTAATTTTGAAGGTGGTTGGATTTAATTTGGATTTTATATGAAATTTCGAATACTGTACGCTGCTGCTGTCTTCTGGTTTTAACACACTACAGAGCAGTCACGGTTTTGCTTATATCTCCGAAGCTAGAGCCAGCAAAAAATTGTGATTTTTTGCTTAATAGAAATCTTAATCCGAGACGGTCGCATGGATACAAAGTTTGCGTAATTCCGAATTCGTTTGATATTTTAAAAATAAAACTGAAATTAGACTGCTGATGTTGTTTTGGTGATTACTTGGATATGGAACTTGAGAAATAGATTTTCTATACTATTATCAAATGTTTTTAAGAATATATTATTGTGGTAATTGTTGAGAAAGGTTTGATGAGATGTTGAGAAAGAAGGAACCCGTAAGGGTGGTTAAGTCCGATTTTTATGGGAGGTGCTGTCGAAATTTTATAAAAACCTAAGGTTTTGTTTGAGAAGTCATTTTAGAAAATTTGAACTTGAAAAATTATATTATTTGAGTTTTATCTAAATAAGAGAAGAATTATACTATTTTGAATTTGGAATTACCAAGAAAAGGTTTATATTTCAAGTTTGAATTATTTAAGAAAGGAATTATGTTGAGTTGGATTCAATATGAAAAGGGTTATGATTTAGGCTTAAAATAAAGGATTACTTTTCAGAAGTTTGGTGAATTTTATAATATTTGAATCCGAATGATAAAGAGAAATGGTTTTAGCTAAAGATGTTGTAAAAGTGAAAGATGTAAAATTTGTATAGTATGATTGAATTTGAATAGCATAAGTGAACAGAGAAAGAAAGAGGTACTGCATAAGAATGTCAAAGTGATGATGAATAATGAGAATGATAACGAATGATGATAATGAGAATGATTATGTGATGATTTGTTGCTTGAGGCAACCCAAGAGATATTTATTTATTGCTTGAGGCAACCCAAGAGATGTGTTTATTCATTTGTTGCGTTAAGGAAACTCCAGATATACTTGTATGATCATCTACTGCAGTGAGGCACTCAGATAGATAATGGTGTGATCACTGAGAATGCTTTCCTACGGTACAGATCCATATTTTATTTTTGTAAGGCAGAGGGGTTATTTCCTGCTACAGAAGTACCGTGACCACCTGTTCCATTTCTGTAGTGGCAGAGGGGTTATTTTCTGTATACAGAAGGTGTGTCGGCATACATCCCTGCAGTGATAGATGTGTTATTTCCTGCGTGCAGTGGACCCTGTGGTGGCAGAGGGGTTATTTCCTGTACACAGGGGTATAGTCAACTGGAAAGCCATACCCGTTTCAGCTGCTTCGGGTTACGTCGGGAGCGGGTAGAAACCGACAAATGAGCTCATTATCTGCACTAAGACTAGACATGCATCATCCTTATTTGCGCATCTGCATTTGATTGTGTTTGCTTGTTTTATTTCTTTGTAATTTGTGCTGCTTGTCTTGTTGTGATTTGTTTGTATGTTGAATTAAATCTCTTGCTTGTACTTTTAGTTTCTGAATGTTTTAAAGAGATTAATAATTGACGTTGTGATTGAGAATTAATTAAGTGGCTAAAAAAATGATTGATATAATTAATCTTGTCATTGAGATCTGTTTTGAGTTTAGAGTCTTCGAAAAAGGTGATCAATTAGTTAAAGTAAAACTAAGAGTATATTCAAAAGGTTTGATGAAATATAGTTTTATTGAGTATGCTAATTATTTGCATTTTATTTCATTACTTTTACGGCATTCCCATTCCCTACTGAGAACGTGTGGTTTGTTCTCACCCCAAAATCTTCCACCCTTTCAGTGACACAGGTTCGAAGACTCAATTTGAAGTTGCAGGCGATTATTAGACTTATTTATGAGTTAAGTTTATGAGTTGAGTTGCTTTCATAAGATTTTATTTTATACAAAGGGATAGGAGTTGTATCTGAGTTTCATTTGAATTCTTTTTTATAATACTTATTATTATTAATAATTACGTGATTATTATTATTTGATGATGTTTAATATATGATTTTAAAAAGTAAAAAACAAAACTTTCTGACATTTTCTTAAAAACTGAAACGCAATATCAAATTAAAAGCTCAATATTAAATAGTTAATAAAGACAATAGGTTAGTAACGTCTTACTTATTTTCCTGCAGTAAGCAGAGGCTGTCTCAGATGAGTAGCTATTCTTATATGCGCATTTATTTAGGAACGGAAAATCGTATCCGGAAAATTGGGATTACTCGTGACCGGGTAAATGTCGGGATTGCGGGCAGCCAACCAACACGTGAGCTCATGGCCTGCTTAGGACAGACATGCATCATATTGTTTGTCCATATGCATTTGATCGTGTTGCTAGTCTTGTTTCTTTGTGATTGTGCTGCTTGTCTTGGTGACTTGTTTGTGTGTTTGATTAGATATTTTGTTGATGTTTTGAACTTAATGAAGTATTGAGGAATGGTATTTGTGAAGTGAGGTTTGGGTATATTATTTATGTTGCTGATGTACTTAGTTATTGTGATGGTTGAGGAATGCTATTTGTAGCTGAAGAATTGCTAATGCGGTTGAGACTTTATTTAAGTAATATGATTTAAAGAAAGGGATTTAAACAGTTTCAAGTAAGTCTTAAGAAATTTTGAAAAGGTTTTATAAAGAAAACTACATTGGAAACTGGAGTTAGTTATTTGCATGTTCATCATTACTTTTACGGCATTTCCATTCCCTACTGAGAACGTGTGGTTTGTTCTCACCCCAAAATCTTCCACCCTTTCAGTAACACAGGTTCGAAGACTCAGTTTGAAGCTGCGGATGATTGTTGGACTATATTTATGAGTTAAGTGTATGAGTTAAGTTGCTTTTATAGAGTTCCCTCGCTCTTGTTGTTTAACATTTTTATTTTATACAGAAGGATAGGATTTGTATCTGAGTTTTATTTGAAATCTTTGTATGTCAGATATTATTATTAATAATTATGTGATTATTATCATCTGGTGATCTTGATATATGTTTTTAATAAACAAAAACAAAATTTTCTGGAATTTTCTATAAAACTAAATCGCGATATCGACCTAAAGGCTCAATAGAAAATAGTTAATAAAGGAAAGTAGGTTGGTAACGCCTTACTTTTGGTACGATCATAACGTTCTTGAAGTTGGGTCATTACAGGTTGCCTCCCAATGAAGCGCTCTTTTGGCGTCGCTAGCTCGACGATTTCTCCATTATTTAAGATGATACTTCATTTTGGGGCTCTCCCCCATGTTGCCCATGTAGTATTTGAGCCTTTGTCCATTCACAGTGAAAGTCCTCTTTGAGCTTTCCTCCATGATTTCTATGTGTCCATAAGGTGAGACCTTTGTGACAAGAAAGGGTCCTGACTACCTTGATTTGAGTTTCCTAGGGAAAAGTCTCAATTTGGAGTTGTAGAGGAGCACGTACTGTCCTTTTTCGAAGCTCCTGGGTGTCAGATTGAGGTCGTGCCTTCTCTTCGCCTTTTCCTTATAGATCTTGGCATTTTCATAGGCTTGAGACCTAAACTCCTCCAGTTCCTGCAGCTGCAAGACTCTTTTTTCACCAGCAGCAATACTATCAAAATTTAGTAGCTTGAGAGCCCAGAGGGCTTTGTGTTCCAGCTCTAATGGTATATGGCAGGCCTTTCCATACACCAGTTGATACAGGGACATCCCAGTTGGTGTTTTGAATGCCGTCCTGTATGCCCAAAGAGCATCATCTAGCTTCTTCGACCAGTCATTTCTTGATGGTCCCACAATCTTTTCCAGGATCCTTTTTAACTCTCTGTTAGATATCTCGGTTTGCCCACTTGTTTGGGGGTGGTAAGGTGTAGCAACCTTGTGTTTTTACCCTGTATTTTAGGAGAAGAGCTTCTAGTGGTCTGTTGCAAAAATGGCTCCCTCCATCACTGATGAGTGCTCGTGGGACTCCGAACTGGCTAAAGACATTCTTTCTGAGGAAGTTCATGACCACCTTGTTATCATTTGTTAGGGTTGCGATAGCCTCTACCCACTTGGATACGTAATCCACCGCTATTAAGATATACTTGTTTGAATATGAGGTTGGGAATGGACCCATGAAATCGATTCCTATACATTAAACAGTTCTAGCTTTAAGATGAAATTCTGTGGCATCTCATTTCTTTTAGGTAAGTTTCTAGCTCTTTGACATTCATTGCAGTTCTTCACTAGTTCTTTGGCATCCCTGAAAAGGGTGGGCCAAAAGAATCCACTTTGTAGTACCTTGGCTGCAGTTCTTTCCCCTCAAAAGTGGCCTCCACAGCACGAGCCATGGCAGTTTCATAAGACCTCTCATCCCTCTTCTTCTGAAATGCATCTTCTAAGGATTCCATCTGAACACTTCTTGAAGAGATATGGCTCATCTCAGATGAAATATTTAGCATCATTAATGAGTTTTCTCTTTTGATGTTTGTTGATCTCTGGAGGCAAAGTCCCAGTTGCCTTGAAATTGGCAATATTCGCAAACTAGGGTGCTTTGAAAACCACCATTAACTGCTCATCTGGGAAGAACTCATTTACACTTGCATCATGTGTTCCACCTTTATTATGAGGGATTCTGGATAGGTGATCTGCTACCTTGTTCTCCACTCCTTTCTTGTCTCTAATCTCAATATTGAATTCCTGCAACAACAAGATCCATCTTATCAATCTTGGTTTTGATTTCTGTTTGGCAAACAAATATTTAAGTGCTGTGTGATCTGTTAAAACAATCACTTTGGAACCAATGAGGTATGATCAAAACTTGTCAAATGCAAAAACTATTACCAGCAACTCCTTTTCAGTAATGGTATAATTTCTTTGAGTGTCATTGAGGACCTTGCTGGCATAGTATATAACATGGACTAAGTTATCTTTCCTCTATCTTAACACTGCCCCAACTGCAAAATCAGATGCATCACACATCAGTTCGAATGGTAACTTCCAATCAAGTGGGGTAATGATATGGGCTGAAGACAGCCTTGACAAACCCCAATTTGACGGTTTATCTTGTATTAAATTTAGGGGATTTTATCACCTTTTACCCACATTTATTCAATGAAATAGCATGGTTTTGTATATTCTCCTTTAATTGTGCTTAAGAGTGAAAACATGCTTTTTAGGTCTTAAAATAGCTAAATTTAATTCACCTTGATTCTATTAGATGCCTTGATATGTTTGTTAAGTGATTTAAGGTTTAGGAGGCAAAGATTGGATCAAGGGAATGAAGAAAGAAAGCATGAAAAGTTGGAGAACTCATGAAGAAATGGAAGAACCGGAAAGCTGTCAAGCCGACCTCTTCGCACTTAATCGACCATAACTTGAGCTACAGAGGTCCAAATGATGCGGTTCCAGTTGGGTTGGAAATCTAACATCCGGGGCTTCGAAACGATATAAGATTTTCCATAGTTGCTACATGTATGGTGGCGCGCATGCGCAAAGTACGCGCACGCGCCGTTGCTGCCACCTAGTTCACTTAAAGCAAAACGTGGCCAACGAATTCTAAAGCCTTGTGGGCCCAATCCAACTCATTTCTGATGCTATTTAACCCAAGGAGTGAAGAGAGAAACATGTGTTAGTTACCAATTAGCTTAGTTTTAGTAGTGAGAGTTAGTTTCTAGAGAGAGAAGCTCTCTCTTCTCTCTAGAATTAGGATTAGAATTAGGTTTAGTTCTTAGATCTAGGTTTTAATCTTTGCTTTCTTCCACTTCTATCTCTCAATTCTTTGTTGCTACATTCAATCTTCTTCTATTCCTTTGTTGTAATTTCCTTTATGTTGTTCTTATACTTTGTTGTAGATCTAGTATTGCTCCTTCTATATTCTTCCAATTCAATAAGAGGTAATTCATAATAAATGTGTCTTCTTTGCTTTTCTATTGTTGATCTCTTGTTTTTGTAGTTGTAGATTCCTTTAATTCTTGCATTTAATAATGTTTACTCCTCTTGCACTTTATGTGTTTGTTGAAATGTCTCTTTTAGTTTTAGTGTAGATTTTGTTCCTCTTGGTTTAGGTAGAGTAATTAGTGACACTTGAGTTATCTAATTCCTTTGTTGATTGATAATTGGAGAGATTGCTAATTGGTTTGGAGTGCACTAAAGCTAGTCTTTCCTTGGGATATGAACCACATATAGAGCCACCACCATCTCAACATCACCACTTCCAAGAGCCACCCCTTCCATGTTATTACCAAGATGAACCACCTCAATTATATGAAAATTTTCAACCACAAATGTATGAAAATTTTCAACCACAAGATGAATACCACTTTCTACCACAACCTCCCATGGAAGAATATTCATGTCCATCAATCCATGAGCCATATGATCCTAATCATATTATCCAAGAGGAACAAGAGTCAAAGGATCATCTCAAGGAAACATTGGATCAACTTCAAGCAACCGTGGAGCGTGTTGTGCAACAAGTGGAAAGAGGGGAAATTATTGAACCACCACAACTCTACCAAGAAGAACCACCTTCCTACTATGAACCCTTCCCCCAAATTGATGAACCCTTCCATCCACCCCAACCTCCAATGGATGACATCCTTGATGTTCTTGTTCAAGGACAAGAGGAAATGAAAAGGGATGTGCAACAATTCACGGCCGCCTTGGATGAGGTGGTAAACCGGTTAGCATCCCAATGCTTGAACTCTCAAGGAACTCCCATGGCTACATGTGGGGAATCAAATGAAGAGCATAACATAAAAGAGAGATTGGTGGAGAATGAGGGAAGTTGCTTTGTATTGGAACAATTGGAGGAAGCTATGATTATTGAAGAATGGGAAGAATTGGTTGAAGACTTAGGAGATGCGGAGCTTCCATGGGAACATAGAGTTGAAGAAAACCCCTCCAAGATGATTGAAATTGATGCTAGGGAGGAAAGTGCACACCTTCCAAGACATATTCCATATGAAGACTTGGATGGGATAGAGCAAGAAGTGAGTTCCCTTGGTGATGAAAATTAAGCATCAAACCTTAGTGGTGAAGAATCCTTTGAGCATAAAGAACCTTCTCCCAACAAGATGGAAAGCAATGTGGAGGTAAACTTTTCTTACCCTCCCATTTATGACTTGAGTAAAGGAAAAGGTTTATAGTTTAAGTATGTTAAATAAGGTTTTATGGTGTTTTGGTAGCTGTTTGGAGGTTTGGAATGCTTGGATTGGTGCAAAAACATAGAAAAAATTTTTTGAAAAACAGAGCACCATCCACGCGTACGCATACATGACGCGTACGCGCACTTACAGCATTTTCGACCATCCACGCGCGCGCGCCATGCGTGCGTACGCGTGGATTGAGAAGTTCCAACCTCCATACATTTTCCAGAGAGTTGTGCCTGCGCCGCGCCAACGTTGTGCCTTTGGCACAAACCTATTTGCGCGCTCGCGCACATGACGCGTACGCGTCACTCTCGAAATAAGCCATCCGTGCGCGCGCGGCATGCGCGCGTACACGCGGATTTCCTTCCTTCACCACATTTCTTTTCTTCCCCTCTTTCTATTCTTTCCCTCTCCTTTCTCCTACCCCTCATCCAACATTTCCAAACACCATTGACAACCAATTATTTTAGTTAACAAATTAGTTAGTTAGTTAATTGATTAGTTAGTTTTAATTTAGTTTTCATTTCATTTTCTCTCTTTTCATCATAAGTGTTGGAGTATTGACTTTGTTTACTATACATTGCTATATCCCTTATTGCCTAAATGCTATTTTAGCATGAATGTGTTTAGATAATCTTTGTTGGATTCTATGATTGAGGTTATATTTTGTTACTTGGTTTTGAGTTCTTCATGTTTACCTTTTGAAAAATACCAAGTGATGAGAATTGTCTTCGAGCTTATAACTCTTTTGAATTGCATGTTGTAGCTAGCCACCATGTGATTTGGATCCTTTTCCCTCGATTAGGCTACCTCTTGATGGATGATGTTGTGCATTTACCTTAATGCATTGTATTTCATGATTATATCCATCCATATGTTTGACTTGAATGCTTTCATGCTTCTCTAATGCTTGTCTTACCTTACAAGCTTACTTAAAGCATCTCAAGCACACTAGGATAAGTGAAGTGCATGCTTCTTTTGTGACATAGCTTTTATGCTAATGTGTGTTCTAAACCGCGCAATTTAGAATTCACACACTTATTTGTCATTCATGTCACACTAATTCGCTCACTCATTTCTAGTGATCTACCTCATTCCAACAATGTATGCTTCTTTGCTTTTATATCTTCTCGTCTTATGGTGTTATATTTTTATTTTTCATGAACAATGCACCACAAGCACACATGGAAGCGGCAGAAAGAACATGCAGCAATCTGGAGATTCGCCGTACCCCCTTGCTCATCTTTGAGTGCACCGAGGACGGTGCAAACTTTTAAGTGTGGGGAGGTCGTCCAACCGGTCGGCGATTTTGGGTGACAAATTTCTAATTCCAACACTTTTGCATTTCATTCTAGGATTTTAGGATTTTTACTTGCATTTTCTCTAACATCCGGGGCTTCGAAACGATATAAGATTTGCCATAGTTGCTACATGTATGGTGGCGCGCATGCGCAAAGTACGCGCACGCGCCGTTGCTGCCACCTAGTTCACTTAAAGCAAAACGTGGCCAACAAATTCTAAAGCCTTGTGGGCCCAATCCAACTCATTTCTAATGCTATTTAACCCAAGGAGTGAAGAGAGAAACATGTGTTAGTTACCAATTAGCTTAGTTTTAGTAGTGAGAGTTAGTTTCTAGAGAGAGAAGCTCTCTCTTCTCTCTAGAATTAGGATTAGAATTAGGTTTAGTTCTTAGATCTAGGTTTTAATCTTTGCTTTCTTCCACTTCTATCTCTCAATTCTTTGTTGCTACATTCAATCTTCTTCTATTCCTTTGTTGTAATTTCCTTTATGTTGTTCTTATACTTTGTTGTAGATCTAGTATTGCTCCTTCTATATTCTTCCAATTCAATAAGAGGTAATTCATAATAAATGTGTCTTCTTTGCTTTTCTATTGTTGATATCTTGTTTTTGTAGTTGTAGATTCCTTTAATTCTTGCATTTAATAATGTTTACTCCTCTTGCACTTTATGTGTTTGTTGAAATGTCTCTTTTAGTTTTAGTGTAGATTTTGTTCCTCTTGGCTTAGGTAGAGTAATTAGTGACACTTGAGTTATCTAATTCCTTTGTTGATTGATAATTGGAGAGATTGCTAATTGGTTTGGAGTGCACTAAAGCTAGTCTTTCCTTGGGAGTTGGCTAGGACTTGTGGCTCAAGTCAATTCATCCACTTGACATTCCTTTAATTAGTAAGGGTTAACTAAGTGGTAGCAATGAACAATTCTCATCACAATTGAGAAGGATAACTAGGATAGGACTTCTAGTTCTCACACCTTACCAAGAGCCTTTTATAGTTGTTAGTTTATTTTCATTGCCATTTACTTTTCATGCTCCT
>NC_029791.2:93034681-93037508 GCF_000816755.2 Arachis ipaensis | reverse complement strand
TAGGTAGAGTAATTAGTGACACTTGAGTTATCTAATTCCTTTGTTGATTGATAATTGGAGAGATTGCTAATTGGTTTGGAGTGCACTAAAGCTAGTCTTTCCTTGGGAGTTGGCTAGGACTTGTGGCTCAAGTCAATTCATCCACTTGACATTCCTTTAATTAGTAAGGGTTAACTAAGTGGTAGCAATGAACAATTCTCATCACAATTGAGAAGGATAACTAGGATAGGACTTCTAGTTCTCACACCTTGCCAAGAGCCTTTTATAGTTGTTAGTTTATTTTCATTGCCATTTACTTTTCATGTTTCTTATTAAAACCCCAAATATAACTCACAACCGATAACAAAACACTTCATTACAATTCCTAGGGAGAACGACCCGAGGTTTGAATACTTCGGTTTATAAATTTTAGGGGTTTGTTTTAGTGACAAACAACTTTTTGTATGAAAGGATTAGTGATTGGTTTAGAAACTATACTTGCAACGAGATTTCATTTGTGAAATTCTAAACCGTCAAAAATCCATTCATCAAGCCTCTTTTTCATGTTTTTGAATGCTAGCATGCATTTCTCATCAAAGATAAATGGTGTATCAGATACAAGGAGATTGCTTAAGGGCTTGGCTATCTTTGAAAAATCTTTAATAAATCTTCTGTAAAAGCCAGCATGCCCTAAAAAGCTCCTAATTGCCTTGACATCACTTGGTGGGGGTAATTTTTCAATGAGTTCCACCTTAGCTCTGTCTACCTCAATGCCTTGGTTAGAAACTTTATGGCCAAGGACTATTCCTTCTGTCACCATAAAGTGGTATTTTTCCCAATTCAAGACCAAATTGGTCTCTTGAAATCTTTTTAATACCAAGGCAAGGTGATTTAGGCAATTAGGAAAGGAATCTCCGAATACTGAAAAGTCATCCATAAAGACTTCAATTAATTTTTCTATCATATTTGAGAAGATAGAAAGCATGCAGCGTTGAAATGATGCAGGAGCATTACATAGCCCAAATGCACTACAACAAACAAGGCTTATCGCAACGGTCAAAAACCGTTGCCGTAGATTAAAAAACTGTTCCCAAAGCTTTAGGCAACGCTTTGGCAACGGTTTTTGACCTGTGGTATATGCGGCCGTTACCAATGCTCAAAGGCAACGGTTTTTTACCTAAGGCAACGCTAACAGAAAAACCGTTGCCACAGTTAGTAGCATAGACAACGGTTTTGACGAAAAATTTTAAACAACGGTTTTGATCCGTTACTCAATAGGCAACGGTTTCGAACCGTTCCTATTAACATGACCGGTTTAAAACCGTAACTGGATAGGCAACGGTTTTAAACTGTTGTCATTTTATTATTCACATAGCCAACGGTTTTAAACTGTTACTGTTGGTGCCAGGTTCTGGCAACGGTTTTAAAACCGTTGCCAGTTTATAGCCATCTAGGACAACGGTTTTAAAGCGTTACTGTTGATGTCGTTTTTGGCAACGGTTTTAATACCATTGGCATTTTATAATAATCTAAAATAACGGTTTTAAAGCATTCCCTTTGGAGTCGCGTTTTGGCAACGGTTTTAACACCATTGTCTTTTGTAACTATTGACAACGATTTTTTGTTATATAATTTTTTATTTACAATAGTTTTCTCGTGAATTAAATTAATTTCAAGTTTTTTTTATTTGATTAGTGTTAGTAAATAACATACTATTTGAATTAAGTCACTAAAGAAAAATAATTGAATATTTCCCATCAAATTTAACTTATAAAAATTGTTGTAAGATCCACAATATCATCTAAGTTTGCAAAAAATATAATAACAAAAGAGAGAGTTGAAATAGCTAAGTAACAAATAGTCATCATGTCCACAATTTCATGACTTTTATCCTATAACATTTGCTTTTAAAAAGTTGACCTTAATCATGTTCGATTTCCCCTTCAACATAGTTTTCCTGTAAACATAAAAAAAAAATTCAAATATAAAACTACACATTTTTATAATCAAGATCAATTTATATGAATTAAATGGCAGCAAGTGAAAATGGCAATCAGCAGCGATATAAAAATTAGCATAATAAGCCATTAACAAGGATAAAACAGCACGCACTATACAATTTGAGAAGAGAACATTCCAGGCATCAGTAGCTACCAAAAAGTTCAACCTAAATCCACTACAAATCAGATACAACTTCCTAGTTCCTAACCACCTATAATCCACTAAGCATGCATAGCTAAATCGACTAATTTAACAAAAACTGAACAAACTAATTAAACTAACAAACTGTAAACAGGGAAAAAGATTGAGAAATTTCGGCAGCACTCTGGCATTAAATAGGACGTTTCTGAATTTAAACAAACAGCAAAATCAACCCATATGAACTTACTAAAATCAAATCAGCACTAATCAAGATCAATTTATATGAATTAAATGGCAGCAAGCGAAAATGGCAATCAGCAGCGACATAAGAAGGAGAGGAGAGGAGAGACTCAGCGACGCCGGGAAGAAGGAGGCAGTGACGATTCGGGAAGAACGCAGTGCAGCGACGATTCGGGAAGAATGCAACGCAGCGACGATGATGGTGCGACGATGGTAAGTTGTGATTTGGGGCTTCTGGTGACTTGCGATGATGGTGTGATTTACGCCTTCGGGGAGAGCTGTGGTGCGATGCGTCTCTGGTTCTGATGGGTGGGTTAGGGTTCGGTACGGTGGTTCTTTATTTTAATTTTATTATTAAAAAGGGATTAATTATTTCTTTATGTCGATCGCTTCTTTGATTCTTACGATTTCGGGAGTAGTTGAAGAGAAGCTTTGGTCGTTTCTCGCTTCTTGCGAGAAGGAGGAA
>NC_029791.2:93013912-93033676 GCF_000816755.2 Arachis ipaensis | reverse complement strand
AATAAAAGTTACTTAAATTAAATTGTACAATTCTTTCTTATTTTTCAATTACTAAAATTATACAAAATATTCCATTATAATAAAATTACTTAAGAATATTAATTTATTCAAAATGAATTTATCACCTAATCTCTTTAATTATTTTCTAATAGAATAATTTTTTAAATTATAAAGTTTAAACTTAATAAGATAAAATCACAATTTATTCATATTTTAGATTTTCAAAAATATATAATATTTATTATAAATTTATTTTAATTTTATGTTTTCAAAATATTCAAAATATAATATTTTTATAATAATAATAATAATATATAATATTTATTATAAATTTATTTTAATATTATTTTTTTTAAAATAACATTTATTATTTATTTATAACAATAGTTTTTGAGTATTTTATAAATTTAGTATTTATAGAAAAAATAGTTTATATTTATATGATTATCTGAAATTATTTTTATTGGTATTGTTTAATTTGTATAATTATTTAAATAATATTAGAAAATGGTTGTTTCATAAATAATTGTTGTAATGGTTGTAAAACCGTTCTTTAAAATAGTCAAAGAGAACGGTATTATTTTGTTACTATAGCATAATGAAAAAATGAACTTCAACAGCAACACTGTAAAAACCATTGTCTAAGACAATCTAATGGAACGGTTTTAAAGTGTAGCATTTTGGCAACGGTTTTAATGCGTTTCTTTTGTGCAATTTTTTAAACAACAATAAAAAACCGTTGCTTAAAGCCAAATCATGGTAACGATTATAAAATCGTTCTTTAAAATAGTCAAACAGAACGGTTTTACTGTGTTGCTAGAAATTGATGAAAAATGAAATTCACCAGTAACACTTTAAAAAATCGTTGTCTAAACCTATCTAAGAGAACGGTTTTAAGGCGTTGCAAAATTTGGCGTTCCTAAAGGCCATATTTGTTGTAGTGATGGCATACGCCTGTATGCAAACACTCCATATGGGCAAGTAAATGACATTTACTCCTGAGTAACCATCTCAAAAACAGTAATATGCGTGTCCTGCAAGTCTTTCTAGCATCTGATCCATGAAGGGGAGTGGGAAGTGATCTTTTCTTGTAGCTTCATTGAGTTTTCTTTAGTCGATGCACATCCTCCATCCTGTGACCGTTCTTGTAGGGATGAGTTCGTTCTTTTCATTGGGAACTACAGTGATTCCTCCTTTCTTGGGGACCACTTGGACGGGGCTGACCCATGGGCTATCTGAAATTGGGTAGATTACCCCTCCCTGCCACACCTTCATGACTTCCTTCTGTACCACTTCTTTCATGACTGGATTCAGCCTCCTTTGGGGTTGAATGGAAGGTTTGGCATCATCTTCCAATAGTATCTTATGCATGCATATGGCCGAACTGATTCCCTTCAAGTCAGTGAAGGTCCATCCAATGGCATCCTTATGCTTTTGTAATACTTGGAGTAGCTCCTCCTCTTGCTCTTGGCTGAGGGATGAGTTTATGATCACTGGATAACTTTCATTTTATCCTAAATATGCATACTTGAGAGTGGGTGGCAGTGCCTTTAGTTCAAGTTTGGGTGCTTCTTTCTTTTCATTCTTCTCCTCTAGTGTGCCCTGAACCTAAACTTCAGCTGTTGCAGCCTCTTTGCTTGATGTTGATTCCTCTTCTTCTGTTAACCCCTCAAATTCTACCTCTTCAAAAGTCTCTTGTTCTACATCTTCCAGTGAATCTAACCTCATACATTCTCCCAATGGTTCTTGTGGGTAACTCATGGCCTTGAACACATTGATTATCATTTTCTCATTGTGTAGTCTAAGGGTAAGTTCACCCTTTTGGACATCGATGATAGCTCCGGCAGTGGCTAAGAATGGTCTTCCCAGGATGATAGAAGCCTTGGCTCCTTCCTTCAAATCCAACACTACAAAGTTTGCTGGGAAGATAAAATCTCCTACCTTCACCAACAAGTCTTCTACTATTCCGTGAGGAAACTTGAATGATCGGTCTGCCAGTTGCAGGGCTATTTTTGTTGGCTTGGCCTCCTCAATCATTATTTTTCTCATTATTGCTAAGGACATCAGATTTATGCTGGCTCCTAAATCACATAGAGCCTTTTTCACTGTGATTTCCCCTATAATACAAGGAATTTGGAAGCTCCCAGGATCCTTCAATTTCTGGGGTAGTTTGTGCTGAATGATGGCACTACATTCTTTGGTTAGTACCACAGTCTCGTTGTTCTTCCAGCTTCTCTTCTTGGTCATCAACTCCTTCAAGAACTTGGCATAGAGTGGCATTTTCTCTATTGCTTCAGTAAAGGGTATGTTAATCTGTAATTTCTTGAAGATTTCTAAAAATCTTTAGAATTGGCTATCATCCCCCTTCTTCTTGAATTGCTGAGGGTTTGGGACTTTTGGAACGTATGGCTTCAGCACTGCTCCTTCTTGATGTGACTTGGAAGTGGAAACTTGAACTTCATCTTGTTCCTTTGTCTTTTCATCCGAGTTCTTCTCTTGTGGTTTCTTGGAGGTCTCCTTCAATTCCTTCCCACTTCTGAGGGTGATAGCCTGACACTCCTCCCTTGGGTTTGAATTAGTGTTGCTAAAAATGTTGTGGCTGGGAACTTGCTTTAACATGTAGCTAATTTGTGTTTCAAGTTTCTTGATGGCAGCATCTTGATTTTGCATATTGGATCGCACTTCTTCCTGGAACATTTTACTGTCTTGAACTTCTTTGCATATACATTCAAGTAGAGTCTCAATTTTGGAGAGTCTATCTTTGGATAGTGATGGTGAGTTGAGGTTGAAGTGGTGAGAAGGGCCATTTTGGTTTTGATATGGATGTTGAGAGGTATTGTTGGGTAGGTGCTGATATGATCTCTGTGTAGAATATTGGTGAGTTGCATTGTGGTTGGGGTTGTGACGTCTCTGATCTTGGCCTTGATCTTATTGGTTTCTCCACCCGAAATTTGGGTGGTTCTTCCAACCAGGATTATAAGTTTTGCAGTATGGATCATGGGTCTACCTTGGTGAGTTTCCAATGTAGTTGGCTTGTTTTCGGTCACCCTCTTCCTCTGTATTCACTCCTTCTTGAGCTGCTGATGAGGTGGTGACTGCTGCAACTTGGTTTCTTTCCATCTTCTTAGTAAGGTCAGCTAGTTGCTTGGTGATCATCTTGTTTTGAGCCAGTAGTGCGTCCATGTTATTCAGCTCCATTAATCCTCGAGTATTGCCCCTTTCAGAAGCATAGAAGTAGTCATTCTCAGCTACAGTTTTGATGACATCTATGGCTTCTTCAATGGTCTTCTTCTTGTTCAGAGATCTCCCGGATGAGTTGTTTACTGCCTTCTTTGATTCATAAGAAAGACCCTCATAGAAAATATGTAACTGCACCCATTCATTGAACATGTCTGGTGGGCACCTTCTTGTCAAGTCCTTAAACCTCTCCCGTGCTTCATAGAGAGCTTCACCATCTTGTTGCCTGAAGGTTTGTACCTCAGCTCTCAACCTGTTGATTCTTTGAGGAGGGTAGAACAGTGCCAAGAATTTGTTTACCACATCTTCCCAGGTTGTTAAACTCTCCTTCGAAAAGGATTCTAGCCATTTGGATGCCTTATCCTTGAGTGAGAAGGGAAATAGAAGCAGTCTATAGGTTTCAGGAAGAACACCATTAGACATCACAGTATCACATATCCTTAGGAAGGTGGTTAGATATTTATTGGGGTCTTCTTGGGCACTTCCTCCGAATGCACAGTTGTTCTGAACGAGGGTGATGAGCTGGGGTTTTAGTTCAAAGTTATTGGCATGTATGGTTGGCTTTTGGATGCTACTTTATGTCTGGTTCAAAATACTCTTCCTCTTCCTCAGCACCAACAACTCTCTTCCCTCTTGCTTCCCTCCTTAATCTAAGGAAGGTCCTCTCAGGTTCAAAATCAAAGAAAGTTGAAGCTCCACTTCTTCTACCTGTCATACAACCAACAAGGCAAAAAGCAAGAAAGAAATTGAATGGAAATTACTCTTGTTAGAATGGCTATTAGTATGAGTGATGCAATATATCAAACAGTTAGTGGGTTAGTAAACTGAACTGTAAACAGTGAAGAAAACACAACAACCGTGTAAGGGATAAAGGAAAGAAAAATAGCTAAAACTGAAAGTAAATCACTCAAATGGAATTAAACAAATCAAAAGAAAAATGCTCAGTCTAGTTATCCTCCAACTTAATCATTGTCGATACAAAATTAATCCCCGGCAACGGTGCCATAAACTTGATGCACGGAAACTTGTCTCTCAACAAATTTCCCTTCGGCAAGTATACCGAATTGTCGTCAAGTAAAAACTCACAATAGTGTGAGGTCGAATCCCACAGGGATTGATTGGTCAAGCAACTTTAACTAGAGGAATGTTCTAGTTGAGCTAAGCAAAAATTGAGTTAAGGATTTGCAGAAAATTAAATGGCAAGAAAGTAAATAACAGAAAATGTAAATGCTGGAAATAATGGCAGAAAGTAAATTGCAGAATCTTAAATGGGGATTTGGGGAGATGAGCATAAAAGTAAATGGCAGAAAATAAAGAGAATGGGTAAGATCAGAAATAGGGGATTCATTGGGATTAGGAGATGTTGCATTCTCCGGATCAAGTTCATTCTCATCTCTTCCTCAATCAATGCATTCATTGATCTCCTTGGCAATCTTAAGTGATTGGATCCCAATTACTTAGTAACCCAATCCCTCTAATCTTGAACAATTGCCCAATTCCTTGATTTAATTGCTCATGGGAAGAGATGAAGTGTGGTCACTGATTATACCACATGCATTTCCAAATCAAAGTGTTGGTAGGATTATATGTCACTATATCCATCCAAACCCCAATTTGGTCCAGCATGAGAAAGCATTTCTAGCATGATCTCCTCATTCCTCTTCCAAGGTTCAGAGGAGATCCAATTATGGAGAGCTTCTTTTCCAAGATAGCTAACCAATTGGATGAAGAACGAAAGCTTTCTAGTAAAATCAAGAGAAAAGAAAGAGGAAGAATAATGAAACTATTATTGATCCATCAAATTACAACAGAGCTCCCTAACCCAATGAAAAGGGGTTTAGTTGTTCATAGCTTTGGAAATGGAAAGCAAAAATGAAAAGTGCATTCTGAAATTAAACTAGAAGTTGCAGAGAAAGAAAAATATACAAAGTATAGTTCTCAAGTTCCAGATCCCTTTTCAATTCAAAATTATCCCTATATATACTACTCTTCAGATCTTCTAGTTAGCTCTTCAAGTCTTGGATATGGGCCCTTGATCTTTAGTTGAAGCAGTTACAGTCTTTAGTGGGCTCAGCTTTGCTTACAAAAAAAGTGTAAGTTAGGCATGATGGGAAGTTAGTTAGGACGTTAGTGGCGTTAACGTTAAGTGTAAACTTGGGTTCGAAAGTGTTAGTGATGATAACCTTTTTCACTAACATTCCTAACTAGTTACTCCACGTTAACTTCAACGTTAGTGGTACTAACGTAACCACTAACGTTGCCTCTTTAGCCATTCGCAAACATTATTGGCATTCACCTTTTCCAATAATATTGCTCTTTGTCCCCTTCTTCCACGTTAATGGTCCATGTTAATGTAACTAACGTGGCCCTTAACGTGGGCATGCCAAAGCTTCGAGAGCGTTAGTGACACTTACCTTTGTCACTAACGCTTTAAAGTGCCCCATTCTCCCACGTTAGTGACAAAGGTGAGTGTTACTAACGTTGGCTTATCATTCATTGCTCCATGTTACCTTTCACGTTAGTGGTCTTAATGTGACCACTAACATAGGAAAATTAGGCTTGGTCTAGCGTTAGTGACAAAGGTGAGTGTCACTAACGCTTGCGACTTCCCCTTTACTCCACGTTAGAGTCCACATTAATTGGATTAACGTGTCTCTTAACGTGGCTTAGTGTGGCGTTAGTGGTGTTCACTTTCACCAGTAACGTTGGAGCTCCCCCTTTCTTCCACGTTAGAATCCATGTTAGTGTAACTAACGTGACAACTAACGTGGGTTATGATGGCATTCGAAGGCGTTATTGGTGGTAACTTTACCACTAACGTTGCAAGCTTGCTCCCATTCCACGTTAGTGAAGCTAACGTGGCTGCTAATGTGGTTCTTCTTTGCTTTCTTTGTCCTGAAATCAAACAAACAAGGTGCATCAAAGCTTTGTTTCAAGTCATGAGATCATGCATCATCAATATTATCATTCAATTCATGCACAATTCTCATGAAATCATGTAAAGTTCACAATGTTTGCTTGAATCAAGATGTAAGTATATATTCACCCAAAACTTGCTTATTTACTAAGAAATGCATGAAACTATCCTAAAATAATAAAGAAAAAGGTCAGTGAAACTGGCCAAAATGCCCTGGCATCAATAAGCTTGCCATGCCTCTGTCCGAAAATAGCTCCTATAGCAAAATCACTAACATCACACATCAATTCAAATGGCGAATTCCAAGGTTTGAATACTTCAGTTTACTTTTATTGGGGTTGAACTTTGCCCATTCCATGGGAAGATTGAGCTCTAATATGAATCAGTTGAGGATGGAGCATCAAGAGCATTCAACCGTCCTCAATGAAATTAGAGAAGACCAAAGGGCTATGAGGGAAGAACAACAAAGACAAAAGAGTGACATTGAAGAGATCAAGCACTACATTGGATCCTCAAGAAGGAGCACTAGCCACCACCATTAAGGTGGATTCGTTCTCTTAATCACCTCTCCTTGTGTTATTTTTCTGTTTTCTGTTATGTTGTATTGTCTGTTCTCTTGTTCTTATTGCATGATCATTTCTATCTATGTCTTAAAGTTATAAAATGTTCCATATGTTTCTCACCTTACTTAGAAGAAAATTTTATTTGAAAAGAATTGAGAGATACACGAATTTCAAGTTTATAATAAGAATAGTTCAATTATCTTGATGTGGAGGCATTGCTTTAGTTTTCTGAATGTATGAATAAACAGTGCATATTTGAAATTAAAATTAAGAATGTTGGCTCTTGAAAGAATAATGAAAAAAAAAAGTATTATTGGTAATCTGAAAAATCCAAATAAATTGATTCTTGAAGCAAAAAAAAGCAGCAAAAAGGAAAATAAAAAGCATGTTGCAAAAGAAAAAATAATATATACATGCGAAAAATAATAAAATGGCAAAAAAATTATTAATAAAAAGAAGAAAAAGCCAATAGCTCTTTGAAAGAGTATTTTTGTATGGTTAGGAATTTCATTCAAAATAATTTCATTGATAGTATAGTTCCCAACCAAATAGTAATGCTCAATTCAAATTTTAATAGATTTTTTGTTGTCACAAAGTTCAACCCCAATAAAAGTAAACCGAAGTATTCAAATCTCGGGTCGTCTCACAAGAAATTGCGATGAAGTAATCAATTATTGGCTATGAAGAACAAGGGGGTTTGATTTGTAATTGGCAAGAAAAGTAAGTAACAAGAAAGTAAATGATAAGAACTAATAAGATAAAGGAAAAGAACTCTTGGCTAAGACTTGGAAATTGAGATCACCATCCTTGTTTACAAACTATCTATTGACAATTATGAGGAACCGAGCTCATTAAGTCTACTTCTATGCTTGAAGTATGTCAAATGGCTTGATCAACATCAATCCATAAGGCCTAACCTAGCTACTAATTGACTTAGTAGTTGGCTAATGTCAATGGTTATCAAATTGACCACATAGAGTTCTCAAATCACCAATTCAATGAGACCCAATGACTCAAGGTCACTCAATTCCCTTAGCCTAAGCCAAGAGTAAAGAGAACTACTCAAAAGCTAGTGAAAATATTTTAACAAACACCTAGAGTGCAATAAAAGTAAACATCATAAATTGTTAGAATTAATGAAAACTATAACCAGCATGAATAAGAAATCAACAATAACAATGAAGATAAACATGAAAGAGACATAAAAATGTAGAAGAAACAAGGAAATTAACAAGGAAAACTAGAGAATTGAACTACTTGACCATGAAAATGTAGAAGAAACAAGATGAAAACAAGGAATTAAACCTAGATCTAAGATGCAATTAACCTAAGAACCCTAATTCTAGAGAGAAGAGGGAGCTTCTCTCTCTAGAAAACTAACCTACATGATGATATCCTACAAATAAGTGCTCCCCCTTTGCCCAAGCTTGAATTCTACATGAAATAGTCTGTGGAATCAGTTGGATTTGGGCTTGGGAAGCTCAGAAATCACCCCCAGCGTTTTCACTTTAATGAAGTCATGTGCGAGCTACGACGCGTACGCATGGGCCACGCGTACGTGTCGTCTGGCATTTTTGCTTCTCACGCGTACGCGTCATTGGCAATTTTCCTTGTCACGCGTGCACGTGGGTTGACGCATGCGTGTCGATTGCGAATTTCCATCTCACGCGTACGCGTGGGTGACTGGTGAGCGAATAATTTATACGCTTTTTGGCATTATTTTTAGTATGTTTTCAGTGTAATTTGGTTAGTTTTTATTATATTTCTATTAGTTTTTAAATAAAAATCACAATTCTGGACTTTACTATGAGTTTGTGTGTTTTTCTGTAATTTCAGGTATTTTCTGGCTGAAATTGAGGGAGCTGAGCAAAAATCTGATTCAGGCTGAAAAAGGACTACTGATGTTGTTGGATTCTGACCTCTCTACACTCAAAGTGGATTTTCTGGATCTACCAAACTCTAAATGGCACGCTCTCAATTGTGTTGGAAAGTAGACATCCACGGCTTTCCAGCAATATATAATAGTCTATATTTTGCTCAAGGATAGATGATGTAAACTGGCGTTCAACGCCAGTTCCATGTTGCAGTCTGGCGTCAAACGCCAGAAACAGGTTACAAATGGGAGTTGAATGCCAGAAACAGGTTACAACCTGGCGTTCAACTCCAGAAACAGCCTAGGCACGTGAGAAGCTTAAGTCTCAGCCCCAGCACACACCAAGTGGGCCCCAGAAGTGGATTTTTGCACCATCTATCATAGTTTAGTCATTTTCTGTAAACCTAGGTCACTAGTTTAGTATTTAAACAACTTTTAGAGGTCTATTTCGCACCTCATGACATTTTTAGATCTGAACTTTGTAATCTCTAATGGCATGAGTCTCTAAACTCCATTGTTGGGGGTGAGGAGCTCTGCTGTGTTTCGATGAATTAATGCAACTATTTCTGTTTTCTATTCAAACACGCTTGTTTTTATCTAAGATGTTTATTCGCACTTCAATATGATGGATGTGATGATCTGTGACACTCATCATCATCCTCAACCTATGAACACGTGCTTGACAACCACCTCCGTTCTACCTTCGATTGAATGAATATCTCTTGGATTCCTTAATCAGAATCTTCGTGGCATAAGCTAGAATCCATTGGTAGCATTCTTAAGAATTCGGAAAGTCTAAACCTTGTGTGTGGTATTCCGAGTAGGATTCAGGGATTGAATGACTGTGACGAGCTTCAAACTCACAAGGGCTGGGCGTAATGACAGACGCAAAAGGATCAATGGATCCTATTCCAGCATGAGTGGGAACCGACAGATGATTTGCCATGCGGTGACAGCGCACCTGGACCCTTTTCACTAAGAGGATGGATGGTAGCCATTGACAACGGTGATCCACCAACACACAGCTTGCCATAGGAGGAACCTTGCATGCGTGAAGAGAAGGCAGGGAGAAAGCAGAGATTCAGAAGACAAAGCATCTCCAAAACTCCAACATATTCTCCATTACTGCAGAACAAGTATTTAATTAGTGCTCTTTTATTTTTCGCAATTCAAACTGATAATTATAGTTGACCTCCTGACTAAGATTTACAAGATAACCATAGATTGCTTCAAACCAACAATCTCTGTGGGATTCAACCCTTACTCACGTAAGGTATTACTTGGACGACCCAGTGCACTTGCTGGTTAGTGGTACGAGTTGTGAAAAGTGTGATTCACAATTGGTGCACCAAGTTTTTGGCACCGTTGCCGGGGATTGTTGAGTTTGAACAACTGACGGTTCATCCTGTTGCTTAGATTAGGAAAATTTTGTCTTTTGGGTCAGAGTCTTTTACTTTCTTTTCAAAAAAAATCTTTCAAAAATTTTTATCTTTCTTTATTAATCTGTAATTTGTCTTTGAGTCTTTTATTATTGTTCTTGTTAGAATTTTAGAATCCTTATTTTCTTTTTCAAAATTTTTTTTCGAAATTTTATTTTTCTTTTACTAATAATTGAATTTTTCTGTTTGAGTTTAGTTTCATATTTTAAGTTTGTTGTCAATTGCATATTTTATATTTTCCTTTAAATTTTCGGATTTGTGTTCTTTGTTTTTCCTGGATCTTCAAGTTGTTCTTGTTTATTTTTCTTGTTTGATCTTTAGTTTTTCTTGTTCTGTTTCTTTTCTTGTTTTTCTTGTGCCTTTTCAAAACATTATTTTTCGAAAAAAAATTTATTCTTAGTTATTAAAAATACTTCTTCAAAACAAGTGTTACATTTACAGCCCAATTGGCTAGAGCGTTGGTCTATGTTCTTGGTAATTGGGTATCTTCTTTTTAAAATTTTTTTTAAAATAATTTTTCTTTGATTAAATCTTGTGCCAAACTTTAAGTTTGGTGTTTTCTTGTTAATCTTTCTATAATTTTCGAAAATTTTATTGTGATTTTCTAAAAATTTTAAGTTTGGTGTTCTTTTTATGTTCTTGATTCCTTTGAGTCTTTGAATTTTTGTTCTTCGTGTTCTTGTGAGTCTTCAAAGTGTTCTTGAGTCTTCCTTGTGTTTTGATCTTAAAATTTTTAAGTTTGGTGTTCCTTGGTGTTTTTCCTCCAAAATTTTTGAAAACAAGGAGCATTAGATCTAAAAATTTTAAGTTGTGTGTCTTTTGTGTGTTTTTCTCTTTCATCATAAAATTCAAAAATAAAAAAAAATAATATCTTTTCTAACTATTTTTAAGCAATTATTTCGAAATTTTTTTTAAAAAAATTCAGATTTCAATTTCAAAATTTTATCTTATCTTAGTTTTAAAAAAAAAATTCAAAATTCAAATCTTTTTTAAAAAAGTTCATATCTTTTTCAAAATCTTATCTTATCTTATTTCAAATTCAAATTTCAATTTTCAACTTCCAAAAATTCAAAATTCAAAATTCAAAATTCAAAATTTAAATTTTAAATTTCAAATTTCAAATTTCAAATTTTCAAATTTAATTTTCAAATTTAAAATTTAAATTTCAAAACTTTTTAATTTAAATTCCTTATCTTCTCTTACCTAGTTTATCGTATCTTTTCTAATCTCAAATCTTAAAATCAAATCTTTTTCATATCTTTTCTTTTTTTTATTTTATTTTCTTACAAGTATATTTAATTTTAAGACACATCTTTTTCAAAACTTCCTAACCAATTTCTCTCTCTTCATTTTTTTCGAAAATCCTCACCCACATCTTTTTCAAATCTTTTTAATTAATTAATTTAGTCTTCAATTTTCTTTTATTTATTTTTCTTCTAATTTTCAAAAATATAGTCAATTTTTTATTTATTTTATTTTATTTTGATTTCGGTCTTCAAAAAAAAATTTACTTGCAATTCACATCATCTCCCTTTCTCCGTCATGGATCTAAGTGGAAATGAACAGTCCAGAAGGACTCTGGGGTCATATGCTAACCCCACTACTACTTCATATGGGAGTAGTATCTGTATACCCTCCATTGGAGTCAGTAGCTTTGAGTTGAATCCTCAGCTCATTATCATGGTGCAGCAAAGTTGCCAGTATTCCAGTCTTCCACAGGAAGAACTTACAGAGTTTCTGGCACAGTTTTTACAGATTGCTGACACAGTACATGATAAGGAAGTAGATCAGGATGTCTACAGATTATTACTGTTTCCATTTGCTGTAAAAGACCAAGCTAAGAGGTGGTTAAATAACCAACCTAAGGCTAGCATAAGGACATGGAAACAGCTGTCAGAAAAATTCCTGAATCAATACTTCCCTCCAAAATGGATGACACAGCTAAGGCTGGACATCCAAGGCTTTAAACAAGCAGATAATGAATCTCTTTATGATGCTTGGGAGAGATACAGAGAGATGCTAAGAAAATGCCCTTCTAAAATGTTTTCGGAGTGGGTACAGTTAGACATCTTCTATTATGGGCTTACAGAGAAAGCTCAAATTTCTCTAGATCACTCAGCTGGTGGATCTATACACATGAGAAAGACAATTGAAGAGGCTCAAGAGCTTATTGATACAGTTGCCAGAAATCAGCATCTGTACCTAAATAGTGAATCTTCTATGAAAGAAGAGGCTAAAACAGTAACTGCTGAACTCAGTCCTGTAGAACAAATTACTGAATTCAATCAGCAATTAGATTTTCTAACAAAACAGCTGGCCAAATTCAAGGAGATATTACAAGATACAAGAAGGGCTGATATAAACATGGAAGTACAGTTGAAGCAAACAGAACAGCATTTATCAAAACAAATAACAGAAGAATGCCAAGCAGTTCAATTAAGAAGTGGAAAAACATTAAATACCTCACTTCAAGGCAGCAGGAAGCCAAGAAATGAACAAACTGCTATTCACGATCCCTCTGAGGATAGTAAGAGCCCAGAGAGGAATAACTCTGGCGTTAAAACGCCAGAAACAAGCAATGATTTGGCGTCAAACGCCCAATGGAAGCTCAGTTCTGGCGTTCAAATGCCAGGAACAAGTAAGGAGTTGGCGCCCAACGCCACTCCAGCTTCTGTCTCTTGCAATCAAATGCCAGTGAGGGATCAAACACACACAAGTGCTGATAACAACCCCTCTAAAAAGGCTTCTCCAACCACATCTGTAGGAAGTAAACCTGCAGGAACTAAGGTTGAGGAATACAAAGCCAAGATGCCTTATCCTCAAAAACTCCACAAGGAGGAGCAGGATAAGCAATTTGCTCCCTTTGCAAACTATCTTCGGACTCTTGAAATAAGGATTTCGTTTGCAGAGGCACTTGAGCAAATACCTTCTTATGCCAAGTTCATGAAAGAGATCTTGAGTCATAAGAAGGATTGGAGAGAAACTGAAAGAGTTCTCCTCACTGAAGAATGTAGTGCAGTCATTCTGAAAAGCTTCCCAGAAAAGCTTAAGGATCCCGGGAGCTTTCTGATACCATGCACACTAGAGGGTAATTTCACCAAGACAGCTTTATGTGATCTTGGAGCAAGCATCAATCTAATACCTGCATCCACTATCAGAAAGCTTGGTTTAACTGAAGAAGTCAAACCAACCCGGATATGTCTCCAACTTGCTGATGGCTCCATTAAATACCCATCAGGCGTGATTGAAGACATGATTGTCAGGGTTGGGCCATTCGCTTTTCCCACTGACTTTATGGTGCTGGAAATAGAAGAGCACAAGAGTGCTACTCTCATTCTAGGAAGACCTTTCCTAGCAACTGGACGAACTCTCATTGATGTCCAAAAGGGGGAAGTAACCCTGAGGGTCAATGAGGATGAGTTCAAGTTAAATGCTGTCAAAGCCATGCAGCATCCAGACACACCCAAAGACTGTATGAAAGTTGATCTTATTGACTCTTTGGTAGAGGAGATCAACATGGCTGAGAGTCTCAAATCAGAGCTGGAAGACATCTTTGAAGATGTTCAGCCTGATTTGGAGGATTCAGAAGAATTGAAAGAACTTCTGAAACTTCCTCAGGAAGAGGAAACACCTCCTAAACCTGAGCTCAAGCCGTTACCACCATCCCTGAAATATGCATTTCTGGGAGAAGGTGACACTTTTCCTGTGATCATAAGCTCTGCTTTAAATCCACTGGAAGAGGAAGCACTAATTCAAGTGCTAAGGACACACAAGACAGCTCTTGGGTGGTCCATAAATGACCTTAAGGGCATAAGCCCAGATAGATGCATGCACAAAATCCTATTGGAGGATGATGCTAAGCCAGTAGTTCAACCACAGAGGCGGCTAAATCCAGCCATGAAGGAAGTGGTGCAGAAGGAGGTCACCAAGTTACTAGAGGCTGGGATTATTTATCCTATTTCTGATAGCCCCTGGGTGAGCCCTGTTCAAGTTGTCCCCAAAAAGGGAGGTATGATAGTGGTTCATAATGAAAAGAATGAACTGGTTCCTACAAGAACAGTTACAGGGTGGCGCATGTGTATTGACTACAGAAGGCTCAATACAGCCATCAGAAAGGATCATTTTCCTTTACCATTCATAGACCAGATGCTAGAGAGACTAGCAGGTCATGAATACTACTGCTTTTTGGATGGCTATTTAGGTTATAACCAAATTGCAGTAGATCCTCGGGACCAAGAGAAAACAGCATTCACATGTCCTTCTGGGGTGTTTGCTTACAGAAGGATGCCATTTGGGCTGTGTAATGCGCCTGCAACCTTTCAGAGATGCATGCTCTCTATTTTCTCTGATATGGTGGAAAATTTTCTGGAAGTCTTCATGGATGACTTCTCAGTATATGGAGACTCATTCAGCTCCTGTCTTGATCACCTGACACCGGTTCTGAAAAGATGCCAAGAGACTACCCTGGTTTTAAACTGGGAAAAATGTCACTTTATGGTGACTGGAGGGATTATCCTTGGGCACAAGATTTTGAATATGGGAATAGAGGTGGATCAAGCTAAAGTGGAAGTAATTGAAAACTTACCACCACCTGCCAATGTTAAGGCAATCAGAAGCTTTCTGGGGCATGCAGGATTCTATAGGAGGTTTATAAAGGATTTTTCAAAAATTACAAAACCTCTGAGCAATCTGCTAGCTGCTGACACGCCATTTGTGTTTGACACGGAGTGTCTGCAGGTGTTTAAAACTCTGAAAGCTAAGCTGGTCACAGCACCAGTTCTTTCTGCACCAGACTGGACATTACCATTTGAACTAATGTGTGATGCCAGTGACCATGCCATTGGTGCAGTACTGGGACAGAGGCATAACAAGCTTCTGCATGTCATTTATTATGCTAGCCGTGTTTTAAATGATGCCCAGAAAAATTACACAACCACAGAAAAAGAATTACTTGCAGTGGTTTATGCCATTGACAAGTTTAGATCATACTTAGTAGGATCAAAAGTGATTATGTACACTGACCATGCTGCTCTTAAATATCTACTCACAAAGCAGGATTCAAAGCCCAGGCTCATAAGATGGGTGTTGCTTCTGCAAGAGTTTGAAATAGAAATAAGAGACAAAAAAGGGACAGAAAACCAAGTGGCTGATCATCTGTCTCGGATAGAACCAGTAGAAGGGGTGTCCTTTTCCTCTATTGAGATCTCTGAAACCTTTCTGGATGAGCATTTTTTTGCCATTCAGGAAACACCATGGTTTGTAGACATTGCAAACTATAAAGCTACAAGGTTCATACCCAAAGAGTACAGCAGGCAACAAAAGAAAAAATTAATCACTGATGCAAATTACTACTTGTGGGATGAACCATATCTCTTTAAGAGATGTGCAGACGGAATAATTCGTAGGTGTGTGCCAAGAGAAGAAGCACAGAAGATCCTATGGCATTGTCATGGATCATAATATGGAGTACATTTCAGAGGTGAGTGAACAACTTCAAAAGTCCTCCAATGTGGCTTCTACTGGCCCACTCTCTATAAAGACTCTCGAGAGTTTGTGCGTAACTGTGACAGCTGCCAAAGAGCTGGTAATCTGCCTCATAGTTACGCCATGCCTCAGCAAGGGATCTTGGAGATTGAGTTATTTGATGTATGGGGAATTGACTTCATGGGGCCTTTCCCACCATCATACTCAAACACTTATATTCTGGTAGTAGTTGATTATGTATCAAAATGGGTGGAGGCCGTTGCCACACCCACTAATGATACTAAAACAGTGCTGAAGTTCCTCCAGAAACATATTTTCAGCAGGTTTGGTGTCCCTAGAGTACTAATTAGTGATGGGGGCACTCACTTCTGCAACAAACAACTTTACTCTGCCATGGTTCGGTATGGGATTAGCCACAAGGTGGCGACTCCATATCATCCACAAACAAATGGACAAGCTGAAGTCTCTAATAGAGAACTAAAAAGAATCCTGGAACAGACTGTAAGTACCCGTAGAAAGGATTGGGCAAGAAGCTTGGATAATGCTCTGTGGGCTTACAGAACAGCATTCAAGACTCCTATAGGGACCTCTCCATACCAGGTTGTGTATGGTAAGGCCTGTCATCTGCCCGTGGAACTGGAGCATAAGGCCTACTGGGCAACCAGATTCCTAAACTTTGATGCCAAATTAGCTGGAGAAAAAATAATGCTCCAGCTGAATGAGCTAGAGGAATTTAGACTCACTGATTTCGAAAATGCCAAGCTTTACAAAGAGAAAGCAAAAAGGTGGCATGACAGAAAGCTGTCATCTAGAGTCTTTGAACCAGGACAGAAGGTTCTGTTGTTTAACTCTAGGCTCAGGCTATTCCCCGGGAAACTGAAATCCCAGTGGAGGGGACCATATGTGATTACAAGTGTATCACCATATGGCTATGTGGAGCTTCAAGACATTGATTCTAATAAGAAGTTCATTGTTAATGGACAGAGAATCAAGCACTATCTTGAAGGCAAGGTTGAGCAAGAGTGCTCAAGGCTGAGGCTAGATTAAAAGCTCAGCAAGATCCAGCTAAAGACAATAAAGAAGCGCGTGTTGGGAGGCAACCCAATGTTATTTAATTATATCTATTTATTTTCTATTGCTATTTTATGTCCTCTTAAGGTTGATGATCATGTGAAGTCACAAAAACTACTGAAAAATCAAAAACAGAATGAAAAAAGCAACAAAAATAGCACACCCTGGAGGGGGAGTATTCTGGTGTTTAAACGCCAGAAACAAGCATCTACCTGGTGTTAAATACCAGAAACAAGCTACATTTGGGCGTTTAACGCCAGAAACAGGCAGCAGTTTGGCGTTAAACGCCAGGATTGCACAGCAAGGGCATTTTACACGCCTAATTGGAGCAGGGATGTTAAGTCCTTGACCCCACTTGATCTGTGGACCCCACAGGATTCCCTCAAGATCTGTGGACCCCAGAGGATCCCCTCAGGATCTGTGGACCCCACAGGATCCCTACCTTTCCTTCTTCATTTTCACACAACACAACCCTCTCTTCTTCCACTTAGCTGAATACATCTTCTTCCCACATCTCCTCCATTTTCTTCTTCTTCTACTACTTTCTCTCTTCTTTTGCTCGGGGACGAGCAAACCTTCTAAGTTTGGTGTGGAAAAAGCATTGCTTTTTTTGTTTTTCCATAACCACTAATGCCTCAAGGGATGCACTTCCCTCACTTCCCTCTATCTTTATTACATGATCATTAGTGTTTAATGTCTATGTCTTAAAGCTATGAACGATTCCATGAATCTTTCACCTTTCTTAAATGAAAAATGTTTTCTAAAAAAGAAAAAGAAGTACATGAATTTTCGAATTTTAAAATAGTTTAATTATTTTGATGTGGTGGCAACATTTTTTGTTTTCTGAATGAATGCTTGAACAGTGCATATGAATTTTGAAGTTGCTGTTTATGAATGTTAAATATGTTGGCTCTTGAAAGAATAATGAACAGGAGACATGTTATTTGATAATCTGAAAAATCATCAAAATGATTCTTGAAGCAAGAAAAAGCAATGAATACAAAAGCTTGCAGAAAAAAAAATAGATGCGAAAAAAAATTTAGAAAAAGAAAACGCAAGCAGAAAAAGCCAAAAGCTCTTTAAACCAAAAGGCAAGATCAAAAAGCCAATAACCCTTAAAACTAAAAGGCAAGGGTAAATAAAAAGGATCCAAGGCTTTGAGCATCAGTGGATAGGAGGGCCTAAAGGAATAAAATCCTGGCCTAAGCGGCTAAACCAAGCTGTCCCTAACCATGTGCTTGTGGCGTGAAGGTGTCAAGTTAAAACTTGAGACTGAGCGGTTAAAGTCAAGGTCCAAAGCAAAAACAGAGTGTGCTTAAGAACCCTGGACACCTCTAATTGGGGACTTTAGCAAAGCTGAGTCACAATCTGAAAATGTTCACCCAGTTATGTGTCTGTGGCATGTATGTATCCGGTGGTAACACTGGAAAACAGAGTGCTTAGGGCCACGGCCAAGACTCATAAAGTAGCTGTGTTCAAGAATCAACATACTAAACTAGGAGAATCAATAACACTATCTGAATTCTGAGTTCCTATAGATGCCAATCATTTTGAACCTCAATGGATAAAGTGAGATGCCAAAACTATTCAAGAGGCAAAAAGCTAATAGCCCCGCTCATCTAATTAAGACTAATCTTCATAGATTTTTTGGAATTCATTGTATATTCTCTTATTTTTATCCTACTTTGTTTTTAGTTGCTTGGGGACAAGCAACAATTTATGTTTGGTGTTGTGACGAGCGGATAATTTATACGCTTTTTGGCATTATTTTTAGTATGTTTTCAGTGTAATTTAGTTAGTTTTTATTATATTTCTATAAGTTTTTAAATAAAAATCATAATTCTGGACTTTACTATGAGTTTGTGTGTTTTTTTGTAATTTCAGGTATTTTCTGGCTGAAATTGAGGGAGCTGAGCAAAAATCTGATTCAGGCTGAAAAAGGACTGCTGATGTTGTTGGATTCTGACCTCTCTGGACTCAAAGTGGATTTTCGGGAGCTACAAAACTCCAAATGCTGCGCTCTCAATTGCTTTCGAAAGTAGACATCCAGGGCTTTCCAGAAATATATAATAGTCCATACTTTGCTAAAGGATAAACGATGTAAACTGGCGTTCAACGCCAGTTCCATGTTGCAGTCTGGCGTCAAACGCCAGAAACAGGTTACAAATGGGAGTTGAACGCCAGAAATAGGTTACAACCTGGCGTTCAACTCCAGAAACAGCCTAGGCACGTGAGAAGCTTAAGTCTCAGCCCCAGCACACACCAAGTGGGCCCCAAAAGTGGATTTCTGCACCATCTATCATAGTTTAGTCATTTTCTGTAAACCTAGGTCACTAGTTTAGTATTTAAACAACTTTTAGAGGTCTATTTCCCACCTCATGACATTTTTAGATCTGAACTTTGTAATCTCTGATGGCATGAGTCTCTAAACTCCATTGTTGGGGGTGAGGAGCTCTGCTGTGTTTCGATGAATTAATGCAACTATTTCTGTTTTCTATTCAAACACGCTTGTTTCTATCTAAGATGTTTATTCGCACTTCAATATGATGGATGTGATGATCCGTGACACTCATCATCATCCTCAACCTATGAACGCATGCTTGACAATCACCTCCGTTCTACCTTCGATTGAATGAATATCTCTTGGATTCCTTAATCAGAATCTTCGTGGCATAAGCTAGAATCCATTGGCAGCATTCTTGAGAATTCGGAAAGTCTAAACCTTGTCTGTGGTATTCCGAGTAGGATTCAGGGATTGAATGACTGTGACAAGCTTCAAACTCACAAGGGCTGGGCATAGTGACAGACGCAAAAGGATCAATGGATCCTATTCCAGCATGAGTGGGAACAGACAGATGATTAGTTGTGCGGTGACAGCGCACCTGGACCCTTTTCACTGAGATGACGGATGGTAGCCATTGACAACGGTGATCCACCAACACACAGCTTGCCATAGGAGGAACCTTGTGTGCGTGAAGAAGAAGGCAGGGAGAAAGCAGAGATTCAGAAGACAAAGCATCTCCAAAACTCCAACATATTCTCCATTACTGCAGAACAAGTATTTAATTAGTGCTCTTTTATTTTTCGCAATTCAAACTAATAATTATAATTGACCTCCTGACTAAGATTTACAAGATAACCATAGATTGCTTCAAACCAACAATCTCCGTGGGATTCGAC
>NC_029791.2:92982145-93010530 GCF_000816755.2 Arachis ipaensis | reverse complement strand
TTTCTGTAAACCTAGGTTACTAGTTTAGTATTTAAACAACTTTTAGAGATTTATTTTGCACCTCATGACATTTTAGATCTGAACTTTGTACTCTTTGACGGCATGAGTCTCTAAACTCCATTGTTGGGGGTGAGGAGCTCTGCTGCGTCTCGATGAATTAATGCAATTATTTCTGTTTTCTATTCAAACATTCTTGTTCCTATCTAAGATGTTCATTCGCGCTTCAATATGATGGATGTGATGATCTGTGACACTCGTCACCATCCTCAACCTATGAACATGTGCTTGACAACCACCTCTGTTCTACCTTCGATTGAATGAGTATCTCTTGGATTCCTTAATCAGATTCTTCGTGGTATAAGCTAGAATCCGTTGGCAGCATTCTTGAGAATTCGGAAAGTCTAAACCTTGTCTGTGGTATTCTGAGTAGGATTCAGGGATTGAATGACTGTGACAAGCTTCAAACTCACAAGGGCTGGGCATAGTGACAGACGCAAAAGGATCAATGGATCCTATTCCAGCATGAGTGGGAACAGACAGATGATTAGTTGTGCGGTGACAGCGCACCTGGACCCTTTTCACTGAGATGACGGATGGTAGCCATTGACAACGGTGATCCACCAACACACAGCTTGCCATAGGAGGAACCTTGTGTGCGTGAAGAAGAAGGCAGGGAGAAAGCAGAGATTCAGAAGACAAAGCATCTCCAAAACTCCAACATATTCTCCATTACTGCAGAACAAGTATTTAATTAGTGCTCTTTTATTTTTCGCAATTCAAACTAATAATTATAATTGACCTCCTGACTAAGATTTACAAGATAACCATAGATTGCTTCAAACCAACAATCTCCGTGGGATTCGACCCTTACTCATGTAAGGTATTACTTAGACGACCCAGTGCACTTGCTGGTTAGTGGTACGAGTTGTGAAAAGTGTGATTCACAATTCATGCACCAGTGACGCGTGCGCGTGGCCTTCAGTTCAGCAAATCCTCATTTCTTCATGAATTCTCCATTTTTGCATGCTTTTTCTTCATTCCTTCAAACCAATATTTGCCTTCTAATCCTGAAATCACTCAACAAATATATTAAGGCATCGAATGGAATGAAAGTGAATTAAAATTAGCAATTTTAAGGCCTAAAAGGTATGTTTTTACTCTTAGGCATAAATTAGGAGAAATTCACAAAACCATGCTTTTTCATTGAATAAATGTGAGAAAAGTTGATAAAATACCTAAAATTCAACACAAAATAAATCACAAAATTGGGGTTTATCAAACCTCCCCACACTTAAACTAAGCATGTCCTCATGCTAAACCAAGACAGACAAGAAAAGGGGTATGAACATTTATTTAATGCAAATAACCTAAATACATCTATCTATATGAATGAAACTAAATGCAAAATACTTCTACCTACTTGGTTAAAAGTAAATCAATCTCCAAGAACATATATGAACAAGTAGGGCTAAGATCATATGACGATTCATGAATCCTACCAATTCAAATATAAAAATTGAAGTTCAAATATACTTGCAAGAAGAAAGTTCATGAAAGCCGGGAACAAGGAATTGAGCATAGAACCCTCACCGGAAGTGTATCTGCTCTAGTCACTTAAGTGTATAGGGTCGATTCACTCAATTCTCTTCTACTCATGCTTTCCAAGATTTGTTTTTCTTCTGAAAATTAACAATTATTCAATGCATGCATACATTCATCATGAGGTCTTATTCATAGGTTGTAATGGGGCTAAGGTAAAGGTAGGGATGGATATGGTCAAGTGAGCTTAAAATTTGCATCTTTGAGTAACCTAAGCTCTCACCAAACACATATAACAACCTATACAATTCTAATACAATACCTAGCTACCCATGATTTCCACTTTTTCACATACTCATGCATTATCTTTAATTCACATTCTATATGTATTGATTTTTATTGAACTTTACTTTGGGGCATTTTTATCCCCTTTTTGGCAAGGTAAGAGAAATTAGAAGTCCAACTTACTTATCTCTCTCAACAATAATGAAAGTTGAATCTAGATTCCACTTAGTTAACCTTTACTAAAGCAAAGGAAAGTCAAGGGACTAATTAGTTTCACCTTCGAATCCTATTTATTTCCTAAGAAAAAGTTGGGATAATTGAAGTTCAGTTTAATTAGCAAGATAGTGATTATCAGTTATGTTGAGTTTGATAATGTTGAGTTACTGATTTCTTAACCAATACCAAAAGGGGAAAAAGTAAAATTGTTGGAATAAAATGTCCTTAGATGGAAAGCAATCAATAACTGAAATACCTCAAATAATCATTAATTCAAATCATAACATGGAAAGGGTTCATAAGCCAATTGGGCAACATCTGTAAATACGAATAAAAGCATTAAAGTAAAAGTAGCATAGAAACATAAATTAAAATAAATATTAAACCTGGATCGAGAGTCACTCTTAAAAACTAAGAGAAGTCCTAAATCCTAATCCTAAGAGAGAGAGGAGAGAATCTCCCTCTCAAAACTAAATCTAAATCATGGAAAGTAAAAAAATGCGAGCTCTCCTTTGAATGGATGCATTCTCCAACTTTATAGCCTCTAATTTGTGTTTTCTGGGCCGCAAACTGGGTCAAAAACAGCCCAGAAATCGCCCCCAGCGTATTCTGGTACGTTCAGGTCGCGGGCAAGTGACGCGGAGGCGTCGCCCACGCGGCCGCGCGGATTGAAGTTCGCAGATGTGACGCGTCCGCGTGGATTACGCGTTCGCGTCGCCTAGCGTCAGGGCAACTATAGCATATACAGATTTGAACTGGTGACACGAGGATTTTCAGTCCTCTGCTCTACCAGCTGAGCTATCCCGACCTCTCTTGAGGCATCATATTAATCTTATTAGATTACTTAAATATATGTCAATGACTCCATATCAACTAAAAACAAGACAAAAAAAAATTCTAATTAGAATATATATTATTAGCATATATAAGAATATATTATTCTTATTCCATAGTCCAAATAGATTCCAATGTATTCCAATACATATTCCAAACAAATACTTATGATTGTTGATTGTGATAAGAAAAAGAAAGAAAAACTCTACTCGAATCCATTTGTGAAAGACTATACTAAATAAGACACATAACGAATTTCCAAAATTGGAAAAAAAAAAACTAACATATGGGAAAAAGAATTAGAGAGTTAAGCAGGTCTTTTGGGGATAGAGGGACTTGAACCCTCACGATTTCTTAAGTCGACGGATTTTCCTCTTCCTATAAATTTCATTGTTGTTGTGATTGACATGTAGAATGGGACTCTATCTTTATTCTCGTCCGATTAATCAGTTCTTCAGAGGATCTATCAGACTAGGATGGAGTGAATAAATTGATCAGTTAATATGAATATTCAATTATTTCTTTAACTTGGAATTGATTTGATTCACATCTTTCATTTGTGATACACATCTTTCCATTTGTGATATAAGGATTCATAAATAGGGATTTCGAGTAGTGTATTGATTAATCAATTGAAATAGTATTTCAGTACAAATACGTAAACAAGTCTATATACATATTTCTGTATAGCCTTTCGAGAATTTCATTTGTACAGAAGGATTCCTTTCCTCACGCGAAAGGAAAGGTCGTCAACTCCATTTGTTAGAACAGCTTCCATTGAGTCTCTGCACCTATCCCTTTTTTATTCTCGCTTTCTTAATGTTTATTTCCTTTCCGAAAACGGGATTTGGCTCAGGATTACCCATTGTTAATTCCAGGGTTTCTCTGAATTTGAAAGTTATCACTTGGTAAGTTTCCATACCAAGGCTCAATCCAATTAAGTCCGTAGCGTCTACCAATTTCGCCATACCCCCTTTTTTTCCTTGCGATTAGAATCGCATTAAGATGTTTTTTTTTTAGAATTATGTCGGAACTGTAGAATTTATTAGAAATATATTCCGCTATTGAAAAATGTTTCCACCCATTTTATTTACTTTCTTTCATCTATATCGGATATCCAGATTTTGTCGAATCTGAAATAATTGTATTATTTCTATATTCGCAATTCAATATACATAGATAGATACCATATATCTATATCTTTTTTAAAATCTCTCAATTCTCTACTAACATTGCTTTCTAAGGCTTGCTCTTCATCTAACAATCAACATAAATTTAATGCACAAATACACAAATCAAGAGGTCTTTTAAGGGTTGTAATGGAGTTAGGGTCAAGGTAGGATTGTATTTGGCCAAGTGGACTAAAATCTGAATCCTTAATTAACTTAAACTTGCCACCTAACTTTTTCTTGAAAAAGAAAATATTACTTCAACCAAGTGGTAAAATATGCAAAAAATTAAACAAATATGCAATCAAACATGCAAATGCAACAATGAATAAGGAAAATAAATCATTGGTGTTGAGATAGAGGAGTAACTAACCCATGGAGATCGGTATCGACCTCCCCACACTTAAAGATTGCACCGTCCTCGGTGCATGCTGAGATTTGCAGGTGGACGGGTTGTTTCAACGGTTGCTTTTCTCTAAGAATTGTGCAGATGGACTTGTCTGTCTCCCCATTTAAAACATCTTTCGCTTCCCTTCCGGGTGGCCATCCTAAAAGAAAAAGGGAAGAAGAGTAACCCAGAAATAGAGATAAGAAAATAAAAGAAGTATGGGTGGGTTAATGCCAAATGATAAGGGTCTCATTTACATGGAAGCTTCAACATCTAAGTGAGAAAACAATAGAAGCCATGGCATGCCAGTGGTGCAAGATTTGAAACATAGGGGAGGAGAGTGTGGGTAATGAAAGACAGTATAAGCTCATGTCAATGCAAAAAGGAATACAAATATCATAAAAGATTAGCATTGATTTAAATAATATTACCCGACAGTGTAAACAAGTTACTAAGCACCAAATAATACCAGAAAAGTTGCAACAGTTAAATAAAAAAATCAACATCAAAGGAAAAATAATAAATATAGAAAAGAAAAGAAAAAATATGCACTAAATTAAAATGCAATGAATGAAATATGCAAATAAATTAAGTAAAATAAAATGAAAGATAAGAAGAATGAGAAGGGAAAGAAGTGAGTAAGAAAGGAGGGAGGGAAAAATTAGGATTGGGGAAGAAAAAATAAGATATTTGGCAAATTAGGATAAGCTGTGCGGCGCAGGCGACGCGGTCGCGTGGGGCACGCGGTCGCGAGGCTTGCGCTTAAACTGATTGACGCGGTTGCATCAGTCACGCGGTCGCGTGACCCGTTTTCTGCTACTGGCGCGAGGGCAGCCTCGCTCTCGCACAACTCTCTGTTCAAAAATCATTAATTGCCAAATATTGGGTGACGCGATCGCGTGGGCCACGCGATCGCGTGAGTGGACACTTAGTAGGATGTGACGCGGCCGCGTGGGGCACGCGGTCGCGTGAGATGGACTGCGCGTCCAGCGCCAGTCCAGCACCACTCTAGCACAACTTTCGGCTGTGCATCATTATTACGTCGAAATCCTGGTCACGTGGCCACGTGGGGCACGCGGTCACGTGGGAGGCCACTATTCCCACTCGACGCGAACGCGTCAGTGACGCGGTCGCGTGGGATGATTTGTGCCATGGGCACGCCTCCAGCCACGCTCCAGCGTGACTCTCTGTTCGTTTTTATTTTCTCCCCTCTCTTTGCGATGCGGACGCGTCGCCGATGCGGTCGCGTCGCGTGGCATTTTTTTTTATGTATGATAAATGCAGAATGCAATGATTAACATGAATGCTACGCATGATTCCAGGTTCAATGAAGTAATAATGAAAAGTAAATAAAAATAAAAGCAATTAACAAGAATTAAATTGAAAAAGAAACGACCATACCATGGTGGGTTGTCTCCCACCTAGCACTTTTAGTTAAAGTCCTTAAGTTGGACATTGGAGGAGCTTCCTGCTATGGCGGCTTATGTTTAAATTCGTCCAAAAATCTCCACCAGTGCTTGGAATGCCAATAGCCTCCAGGGTCCCAAACTAGGCCTGTAAAGCTTCTAAGCAGCTGCAAACAAATTTTCAGGCTCCCGGGGTGACGAATGTTAGAATAGATTCCTGGATCCCAAGCTTTGCTATTAAATCCGCCTCCGTCTTGATCTATATGTTTCCATCTGGGCGGTTTAAAAAGTAGAATCTCACTATGGTGACCAAACGTTCTCCGCGATCCATGCAATTGAGCATGATACCAATCCGTATACTTCGAGGTGAAGCGTGGAACCTTATTGAACCTTGTGCACCAGCTTTGAGTACGAGCCATTTCCCTATTACTCTTAAAGCCGCAAAGAGCTCTAAGCTGGCCATCTGTTTCAAGCAAACCATATTCAAGTGAATAAGTAAAGTTATAGGTTAAGGATTGTACCCACTTGAAGCTTGTATTGGGTGGCAATGGCCTTGGGGTAGGTGTTTCCGGTGGTTCTGTAAGTTCTTCTCCCTTGGGTTCCTCTGTGAATTTCTCCACTTCCTTGCAAGAGTCTTCAAATGTAGTATCACCCTGGTCAAGGTCTTCTATGTCTTCCTCATCACTCGAGTCATAGATTGGAGGTTGAGAGAAATCTACCTCTACATCATCTTCGTATTCATCTGGGGAAGATCCTTCGATCTCAGAGAATTCACTTGTGGATGCAAGTTCATTACTAAGAGAGCTAGACTTGTGACTATCATCATCAAGGGAATTTGTGTCCTGGGTTATTCCGTCTGATTCTTCATAAACAACTTGCCTTGGAGATTGTACAATATCCTCCTTAGCATCAACTATAGCGTCCTTGACGGAGTTCTCTTCAGTTCTGGATTCCCATGGAGGTTTAGCATCTCTTAGATCTTCAACCAACTCTTCTTCTTGAACAATGACAGCTTCTTCTACTTGTTCTAGTACGAATTCATTCTCTGTCTTGTCCACTGGAGTTTCCGGTATCTCGAAATCCCTTCGTACAAACGTTTTGGGTGTCACAAGTAACAAACCCCTTTAAAAATTGTTAACCGAGTATTCAAACCTCGGGTCGTCTTCTCAAGGAACTGCAAGGAAGTATGTTCTTATTATTGGCTATAAAGGTTGTAATCAGGGTTTAGAAGGTGAGAAGCAAGTGATTTAAATGACAAGTAAAGTAGATGGCAATTAAGATAAAAAAATACTGTAAAGCAAACTTTTGGCAAGGTAAGAGAAATTAGAAGTCCAACTTAGTTAACTCTCTCAACAATAATGAAAGTCGAATCTAGATTCCACTTAGTTAACCTTTACTAAAGCAAAGAAAAGTCAAGGGACTAATTAGTTTGACCTTCGAATCCTATTTATTTCCTAAGAAAAAGTTGGGATAATTGAAGTTCAGTTCAATTAGCAAGATAACGATTATCAGTTATGTTGAGTTTGATAATGTTGAGTTAATGATTTCTTAACCAATACCAAAAGGGGAAAAAGTAAAATTGTTGGAATAAAAATGTCCTTAGATGGAAAGCAATCAATAAATGAAATACCTCAAATAATCATTAATTCAAATCATAACATGGAAAGGGTTCATAAGCCAATTGGGCAACATCTGTAAATACGAATAAAAGCATTAAAGTAAAAGTAGCATAAAAACTGATGACAAGTCATCTTAGCCTAGTTTCACTAGCCTTTTTCTTTTGTTTTCAATTGATTTATGCACTTTCTTGAGCCATAAGCAAGCCAATTGGGTAGATTTCTATGTTTCCTTTGATTCAATCAACCATAGATAAATTAATGCAATTTCATGAGGTTTTATGCTATAATTATCATATATTATGAAAGAATGAATATCTCATGATTTTTGAGCATAGCTTTGATGTGTTTGATTGATTGATGATAGGTGAAGAAAGCTTGGAGAAAGGTTGAAGCAAAGAGGAATGGCTAGGAGCAAGAGAGAACAAAAAGTTTGAGCAAAAGTTTGCCTCAAACTTTAGCTCAAACTTTTGGGAGAAAAGCTTGATAGCAGCAAGAATGGGGTTGCTGATGTAAAAAGTTTGAGTAAAAGTTTGCCTCAAACTTTTACTCAAGCTTTTATAATTCCCAACCCGGTTCACTTCGGTTCACTCTCCAACTCCAAGAGCAATCAACCAAGGCCCCTATCAACCCAATTCCATCAAGAGCAAAGGCCCAACTCAAGGCTTGAAGACCATTTGAAGAAAGTATATAAATAGCTTAAGATTTAAGTTTTTAGGGGAGCTTTCCTTTAGTTTTAGTAGGTAGTTTTTGGAGAGCTTTTGGTGTTGAGTAATTTGAGTTTCTAAGTCTCGAGGAAGGAGAATTGAATTCCCTTCCTCTTAGTTTTCTTGCTTTTAATTTCAATTACATTTGCTTTTATCTTGGGTTGGAGAATTGAAGGAATTCTGTTTCAATCTCATCCTGAGATCTCTCTGTTTACTTACTGCCTAATTGAATTACCTTTTCTGTCAATTTCTTCTTCTTCTACTTTCTCTGCAATTTACATTTCCTTTGCAATTGCTCTTGTTGGATCTAGGAAGGCATTGAGATCTAGACTCGGTTATCTAGTCTCTTGGGTCCTGAGATCTGAAGTTGCATTTTAAATTCCCTGTTTAAAGCTTTCCAAGTTCATTTACATTTCCGTTTTAGATCCGGTTCGATTCAAGTTACCTTCTACTTGTCTGATCAATGCAATTTACTTTTCCTTATTTAAATTCTGCAAATCCACTTCCCAATTCCCTTTACAATTCAAGCCATTTACAATTCAAGCCATTTACATTTCTTGCACTTTAAGATTCTACAATTTACATTTCTTGCGTTCTAAGTTTCTGCTATTTAATTTTTTGTTCTTTAAGATTTAGCATATTTTCCTTCTCTGCTCTTTAATTTCATGCGATTTACCCATTCCCTTTACTTTCCATTCAATTTAAATTCTGTTAATCACAAATCACTCAACCAAATCTTGATTCGCTTGACTAAATCAACCACTAAACTAAAATTGCTCAATCCTTCAATCCCTGTTGGATCGACCTCACTCACGTGAGTTATTATTACTTGATGCGATCCGGTGCACTTGCCGGTGAGTTTTGTGTCGGATCGTTTTCCGCACATCAAGTTTTTGGCGCCGTTGCCGGGGATTGATTAGATTGACAATGATTAAGTGAAGTGGAGCAAATAACTTTGAATTGAAGCCCCAACTCATCACCTTGGTGCAGAACAACTGTTCCTATGGAGGAGGCCCCTTGGAAGATCCAAACCAGCACTTATCCACCTTCCTGAGGATATGTAACACAGTGAAGACCAATGGTGTGCATCCTGACAGTTACAAATTGCTGCTATTTCCATTTTCCCTCAAAGACAAAGCCACTCAATGGTTGGAATCCTTCCCAAGAAACAGCATCAACAACTGGGATGATCTAGTAACCAAGTTCCTTGCCAAGTTTTACCCACCTCAAAGAGTTATTAGATTGAAGACTGAAGTACAAACATTCACACAAATGGATGCTGAACCCTTGTATGAGGCATGGGAACGATACAAAGCTCTAATCAGGAAGTGCCCTCCTGAGATGTTTAATGAATGGGATAAACTCCAAAATTTCTATGAAGGACTGACAATGAAAGCTCAAGAGGCACATGACTATTCAGTAGGAGGCTCAATGCAACTCATGAAGACAGCTGAAGAGGCCCAAAACCTCATTGATATGGTGGCAAATAATCAATATTTCTTTGCTCATCAGAGACAACGCCAGCCATTACAAAGGAAAGGAGTGTTAGAAATGGAAGGGGTTGACACCCTCCTAGCTCAAAACATGATAATGCAGGAGCAGATTCAACAACAATTTGAGCAGATGGCTAAAAAGATTGATAGCTTGCAAGTTACAGCAGTGAATACAAGCCAACCATCAACCACATGGGGGAAAAATAAAGAAAACCAAGAAGATCAGCAGCAGGAACAACCTCAATATGTGCACAACCAAGGTTCAGGCCAAAATGAGGTTTATGGTGACACCTACAATCCATCCTGGAAGAACCATCCAAATCTCAGATGGGGAGATAACCACACTCAAAACCAACAACCATGGCAAAGGAATTCAAACCATAACAACTCAAGAAGCAACCAGAACAACAACCAGCAAAACATAACCCACAATCCATATAGAAAACCCCAAAATGACCACCCAAATTCCAGCTATTATCCACCCAATAATTCAGTTACTAACCAAAACAACCATCATCCACCTTCCACATCCACATTCCACCCACAAAACAACCCCACAAATAGTTCAAATAACTTCCAGCAACAACCATCTCACTTTACACAACCACAACTAAATCCAGACTCCCAAAGAATCTCTAATCCAGAGATAATGGTGGAGAAACTCATAAAAAATCAAGAGATGGCAAGACAAGATCAGGAAGCAGCACGGAAGGATCAAGCCATAACAAGTAAAAATCTTGAGAGGCATATGGAACAAATGGCTAAACGAATTGCAGAGATGGATGAAAAGCAATCAAATGTATCTCCTAGTGCCACTCAAGACCACTCAAGGGACAAAGGAAAAGCTACAAAGTGGGAGGAGTGCAAAGCAATTATAGTGGAAAGTGAGAAGAAAGCCATCAATCAGGAAGAACACAACAGAGAAGTTCTACAAAAAGAGACAGAAGAGAGAAGTGAAGAAGATCAAGAAATCAAGAATGCAAAAAGCTCAAAGAGAGATAAGGACATCCTTGAAACACAACTACAAGAGAAGAAGGAAGGGGTGAAGCCATATATCCCCAAACTTCCATACCCTCAGAGGTTCAAAAAAGAGAATGAGGATAAGCAATACTCAAAGTTCCTGGACATATTCAAGACCCTCAGTATCAATATTCCTTTCTTAGAAGCACTTGAACAGATGCCAGTGTATGCCAAATTTATGAAGGAAGTGCTGACAAAGAAAAAGTCCCTAAAAGAAGGACAAATTATTGAGATGACAATGGAATGTAGTGCTATTCTCCAAAGAGAGTTACCAGAGAAGAAAGATGATCCTGGGAGTTTTTATATACCTTGCACCATAGGAGACATAACAATTGAAAAGTCATTCTGTGACCTTGGTGCAAGCATAAACTTGATGCCTTTGTCTCTAATGAGGAAACTTCGAATTTGTGAGCTGAGATCCACACGAATACTCCTTCAAATGGCTGACAAATCCATCCAACAAGCAGTTGGAGTTGTAGAGAATGTACTGGTAAAAGTGGGGAAATTCCTTCTCCCAGCTGATTTTGTCATTTTGGACATGGAGGAGGACCCTAACACCCCCATCATCCTAGGGAGGCCTTTTCTTGCTATGGGCAGAGCACTGATAGATGTTGAAAAAGGGGAATTATTGCTGAGAGTGCATGATGAGCACCTAGCATTCCATGTTTTTAAAAACCCACATGAGCCCACTCAAGAAGAAGATTGTATGAAGGATAAGGCCAAGGATCAAAGCTTGAAGGAGGCATTCAATGAGTTAACTCTAAGACTTCTACATCCATGCTTGAAAGAAGTAGAGATGGTGCAACAGACCAAAGAAATCAAGGAGGAACTAGATCCAAAACCCCCAGATGAGAACCTCAACATTCCAGATAAAGAACCACCAAAGCATGAATCATCTCCTAAGAAAGAAGAGAAGAAGAAGAGGCCAAAAGGGTGGAAAAACAAGAAAATCCCCACTGAAGGCTTTTCACCAGGGGATAAAGTAGTGTTAAACACACAACCAATGTACCAAAGTAAGTTCACAAGCCTACAAGAAAGTCTTGCACACTAACCAATTACCTAAGGGCTTGAGAAGCAAGCAACTTTTGAGAATTGTGCAGGGAATTCACCACCATTTGAAGACACTATGCATCATAACTCAAAAGGGCACAGCAGAAGGAAGGATAAAGGAACTGCAAACCAATAGGTTGTATCTACACTTAACTCTTGCTGTTGAAAAATGCTTTGACTTGTGTCTTGCTAAAGTGTTCACCTAGTACAAGTAGAATCACTCTTAAAATAAGTAAGCTAGTCTAAGTGTGTGCTTGTATGTTTACTTTCACTTAACAAAAAGCATGCTTTGTCCCCTGCATTTTTAATTCAATAAAAGAAATGTTTGAATGTGAAGTAAGATAGTTCTCTGTTAGATAGAAGTACAATAAAAGTAAGTGGTGGTATGTGTGTGTGATTGTATGATAGCTCACTTTTAGTGAATAAGAGAACTAGGATGTCTCCTTCTAAGTAGAAAGTGGCCTACTGTCTATGAATCTCAATCAAATAAAAATCCTTGGTTAAAAAGAAAAACAAAAAGGAAAAAAAAAAGGGGGAAAAAGAAATAGCCAAAGAGTGGCAGCAGAACAAAAGAAAACAAAAAAGAAACAAAAGCTAGACACCAATAGCTTGAACCTTAGAATATATGCTTGTGGTGTCTTTGTACTAGGATCTGCTTGGATTATTAAGCTCTTTGGAGTGCATCAACACTCGGTGACTTGGGTTAACTAACCCGGGATCATCAGCTGAAAGTCCACTATCAAGAGCAACCTAACTACAAGGCATTTAATAACCCAAAGAGGTACTGGGCATCAATGTTTTAAGAAGGAATGTGAGCCAAGTGTCTATAGTGAATAATGTGTCAAGAAATAAATGAACTTGTTACACATGACACTCAAATAAAGCTTATAAAAAGTAATAGCCAAGGATGAAGGAATAATGAGAAGTCTTAGCAGTGTGTTACTTGAAGCTTGAAGGAGACTTTCTAGGCCTAAGAGTCAATAAGAAGTGAGTGTTTACATATCCACATAAAACCCCATGAACTACCAATAATACTCTGCTAGCATGAACATCATCTTCCATTTCATTCTTTCTTCTCAATAAATCTTTTCTTGCTTGGGGACAAGCAAGCTTTAAGTTTGGTGTTGTGATGACAAGTCATCTTAGCCTAGTTTCACTAGCCTTTTTCTTTTGTTTTCAATTGATTTATGCACTTTCTTGAGCAATAAGCAAGCCAATTGGGTAGATTTCCATGTTTCCTTTGATTCAATCAACCATGTATGAATTCATGCACTTTCATGAGATTTTATGCTATAATTGTCATATATTATGAAAGAAACACAATCTCATGATTTGGAGCATAGCTTTGATGTGTTTGATTGATTGATGATAGGTGAAGAAAGCTTGGAGAAAGGTTGAAGCAAGAAGGAATGGCTAGGAGGAAGAGAGGACAAAAAGTTTGAGCAAAAGTTTGCCTCAAACTTTAGCTCAAACTTTTGGGAAAAAAGCTTGAGCAAAAGTTTGGCTCAAACTTTAGCTCAAACTTTTGGAAAAAAAAAAGCTTGCGCCAACGTTTGCCTCAAACTTTTTGGCAAACGTTGGCATCACAAATCAACACCCTGGAGACAAAAAGTTTGCGCCAACGTTTGCCTCAAACTTTTTGGCAAACGTTGGCGCCATGAGTGTGTATAAGGGGGCCGACGTTTGAGCAAAAGTTTGACCCCAAACTTTAGCTCAAACGTTGGTAGCAGCAAGAATGGGGTTGCTGATGTAAAAAGTTTGAGTAAAAGTTTGCCTCAAACTTTTACTCAATCTTTTACTCAAGCTTTTATAATTCCCAACCCGGTTCACTTCGGTTCTCTCTCCAACACCAAGAGCAATCAACCAAGGCCCCTATCAACCCAATTCCATCAAGAGCAAAGGCCCAACTCAAGGCTTGAAGACCATTTGAAGAAAGTGTATAAATAGCTTAAGATTTAAGTTTTTAGGGGAGCTTTCCTTTAGTTTTAGTAGGTAGTTTTTGGAGAGCTTTTGGTGTTGAGTAATTTGAGTTTCTAAGTCTCGAGGAAGGAGAATTGAATTCCCTTCCTCTTAGTTTTCTTGCTTTTAATTTCAATTACATTTGCTTTGATCTTGGGTTGGAGAATTGAAGGATTTCTGTTTCAATCTCATCCTGAGATCTCTCTGTTTACTTACTGCCTAATTGAATTACCTTTTCTGTCAATTGCTTCTTCTTCAACTTTCTTTGCAATTTACATTTCCTTTGCAATTGCTCTTGTTGGATCTAGGAAGGCATTGAGATCTAGACTCGGTTATCTAGTCTCTTGGGTCCTGAGATCTGAAGTTGCATTTTAAATTCCCTGTTTAAAGCTTTCCAAGTTCATTTACATTTCCATTTTAGATCCGGTTCGATTCAAGTTACCTTCTACTTGTCTGATCAATGCAATTTACTTTTCCTTGTTTAAATTCTGCAAATCCACTTCCCAATTCCCTTTACAATTCAAGCCATTTACATTTCTTGCACTTTAAGATTCTGCAATTTACATTTCTTGCGTTCTAAGTTTCTGCTATTTAATTTCTTGTTCTTTAAGATTCAGCACATTTACCTTCTCTGCTCTTTAATTTCATGCGATTTACCCATTCCCTTTACTTTCCATGCAATTTAAATTCTGTTAATCACAAATCACTCAACCAAATCTTGATTCGCTTGACTAAATCAATCACTAAACTAAAATTGCTCAATCCTTCAATCCCTGTGGGATCAACCTCACCCACGTGAGTTATTATTACTTGATGTGACCCGGTGCACTTGCTGGTGAGTTTTGTGTCGGATCATTTTCCGCACATCAGAAACATAAATTAAAATAAACATTAAACCTGGATCGAGAGTCACTTTTAAAAACTAAGAGAAGTCCTAAATTCTAACCTTAAGAGAGAGAGGAGAGAATCTCCCTCTCAAAACTAAATCTAAATCATGGAAAGTAAAAAAATGCGAGCTCTCCTTTGAATGGATGCATTCCTCCACTTTATAGCCTCTAATCTGTGTTTTCTGGGCTGCAAACTGGGTCAAAAACAGCCCAAAAATCGCCCCCAGTGTATTCTGGTACGTTCAGGTCGCGGGCAAGTGACGCGGAGGCGTCGCCCACGCGGCCGCGTGGATTGAAGTTTGCAGATGCGACGCGTCCGCGTGGATCACACGTTCGCGTCTCCTAGCGTCAGAGCAACCATGGCATATTATATATAAAATCGAAGCCCCGGACGTTAGCTTTCCAACGCAACTAGAACCGCGTCGTTTGGACCTTCGTAGCTAAAGTTATAGCCGTTTGAGTGCAAAGAGGTCAGGCTGGACAGCTTAGCAGTTTCTCCAACTTCTTGTATTCCTTCCACTTTTGCATGCTTCCTTTCCATCCTCTGAGCCATTCCTGCCCTGTAATCTATGAAAACACTTAACACACATATCAAGGCATCTAATGGTAATAAGAGAGGATTAATAATAAGCAAATATAAGATCAAAGAAGCATGTTTTCAATCATAGCACAAAACCAGGAAGGAAAATGTAAAACATGCAAATAGTATAAATAAGTGGGTAAAGAGTTGATAAAAACCACTCAATTGAGTAAAAGATAAACCATAAAATAGTGGTTTATCAGGTGCCCTAAAAATAGTTTCTTGGATGAGAAATCATCACCCTAACCAAGTAGTCCTAAGATAAAAAGAAGTGATAAAATATGTACAAATTTTAACTATCATGCAACCTATCATGCAATGCAACAACTAACTAACATTGGTGTTGAAAAAGGAAGTGGTTACTGATAAACCCATATTTTATGATGAATTTTGTGCTCAAATTGAGTGTTTCTATCAATTCTTCACCAACTTATTCATGTAAATTGCATGGTTTTACTATTCCTTCCTTATTTTATGATATATGTGAAAAACATGTTTTCTATGCTTTAAAAATATTAATTTTAATTACCCTTTATTACCATTCGATGTTGTGATTTGTGTGTTAAGTATTTTCAGGTCTCATAGGGCAGGAATGGCTTAGAGGACAGAAAGGAAACATACAAAAATGGAAGGAAAGAACAAAAATGGAGTTTTGAAGAAAAGGTAGTGACGCGAACGCATGGACGATGCGGACGTGTGCCTAGTGCAAAATGGCAGCGACTTGTACGCGTGGACGATGCGAACGCGGGCCTTGAGTAGAATGCAAATGATGCGTATGCGTGACTGACGCGTATGCGTGACAAGGAAAACTTCCAGACCACGCGAATGCGTGACCCATGCGAATGCGTGACAGACGCCACGTACAAGAATCTACAGAAAACGCCCCCAACGATTTCTGGACCCTTTTTCGGCCCAAATCTAAGTCAGAAACACAAAATATAAGCCAGAGAATGGAGGAATCAAATAACAACTTAACAACTTAGTGATAGATACAATATTGATAATTTTAGGATTAGTTGTAGCTTTTAGAGAGATAGGCTATGTCCTCTCTCTTAGGATTAGGATTTAGGATTTCTATTATGTTTAAGCTATGATCTCTTCAATCACAGGTTCAATGTTCCTTTAATTTATTTTCTACTTTTATTTATTCCATTACTTTAATTGTCATTTATCTTTTCATTATTGATTTACAAACTTTCCATGTTAGGATTTGAATTTATGTTTAAATGCAATTTGAGGTATTTCAGATTAATGATTGTTTTATTCTATTTATGATTGCTTTCAATTTAATTTAGATTTATTTTCCCCTTTTGGTTTTGGTCAAGTGATTGGTAATACTTGAGTTGTCAAACTCAGCTGTTGATGGAAATTGGAGCTGCTAATTTATTTGGATCGCTCTAAAGCTAGTCTTCCCACATGAGTTGACTAGGACTTGAGGATCAAATTAATTAGTCCACTTGACTTTCCTTTATTTAGTAAGGGTTAACTAAGTGGGAGCAACAATAATTCTCATCACACCTGATAAAGATAACCAGGATAGGATTTCCAGTTCTTATACCTTGCCAAGAGATTTTCTAATTATTAATTTATTTTTATTGCCATTTAAGTTACTTGTTCCTTACTTCAAAAATCCAAAAATATACCCTTTTTCCATAACCAATAATAAATCATACCTCCCTGCAATTCCTTGAGAAGACGACCCGAGGTTTAAATACTTCGGTTATAAATTTTATTGGGTTTTGTTACTTGTGACAACCATACTTTTGTACGAAAGAATTCTTTGCTGGTTTAGAAACTATACTTACAACGCGATTATTTTTATAAAATTTATTTACCTTCAGAAAATCCAATCGTTCAGTTACTCACGAAGATCGGTCGGATGACCTCCCCACACTTGAAGATTGCACCATCCTCGGTGCATGCAAAGAAGAGCAAGGTGGACGTGTTGCTACAACTGATGAGCTTCTTCAAAGGATTGTGCGGGTGGACTTGTTTGTTGCCCCATTTTGAAGCTTCTCCTTTCCCTCTTGGTGGCCAACCTAAAAGGAAAGAAAAAGAAGGAAAATTAAGCCTACAATAAAGATATCAAAGCAATAGAACATAGGCGGGGGCTAATGCCAAATAAGAGTAAGGTTCTCCACTACATGGTAGCTACAACATGTAGATGAGAAAGCAATATAAGCTAAGGCATATCAACTCACACTTGATGCAAGAGTAAAGTCAAAGCATGAAGAGCATGTTGAGCATCAAGTCCAAATAAGAAAAAGTGGGTCATGAAAGACAATAGAAGTTCATATCAATGCACAAAGAACACAAGAGTCATAAAAGATTAAGCATTGATTTAAAAGTTTCATATCCAACAATACCAAATAAGTCAAGAAGCACCAAAACTAACGAATAAAATCTCAACAATTGAGTATGAGAAATTCAACACCATTATTAAAATAAAATAAAAACAAGCTATAAAAACAAAATTAAAATGCGATGAATAAAAGTAAGAAAATGCAATAAACAAAAGAAAATGAAAAGTGAAATTTTAAAGAGAGGGAGAAGAAGAAAGTAAGAAAGGAAGAGGAGAGAAGAAGAAAGATAGAAAGTAAGAAGGAAAGAAGAAAGAGAGAAGAAGAAGAAAGAAGAAAGAAGAAAGAAGAAAGGAGAAAGAAAAGAAAAGAAAACAGAGCAAAACAAGGGAAATAGGGCGCAGAAAGCGACGCATGCGCTTTGGCGACATGTACGCATTGGTAGGCAGGATGGTGGATCGACGCGTAAGCATTGTCCACGTGTACGCGTAGATTTCAGAAAGTACAGGTGACGCGTAAGCGTCACTCACGCGTACACGTGGGGCCAATTTGTGCTACTCGCACAAAACCAGCACCACTCCAGCACAACTCTCTAATTTTTGTACCAGGAGTTCAAATATGGCGCACGACGCGTGCGCGTCGGCCACGCTTAGGCGTGGTGCGCCACTTTTTTTTCTCATATGAAAATAGAAACAGAGCACTCTCCTATTCCACAAGTATTCTAAAACAATCAAAATTCAAATTTAATAACAAATCTTTTCATTTTTGAAAAAATTTTCAAATACAAAACAAACAAAACTTACACTTCAAGCAAAATACAACAACTATTCTAATCAAAACATGAATTTATCAAACAACCTATCAATCAAAGCATTGTATAAGAGTATAGAAAATAAGAATAACTACCTACAATGGCAACTCAATTCATTCATTGATTATATATACAAGAGAAAGGAAAAAGTTTACCATGTTGGGGTGTCTCCCACCTAGCACTTTTAGTTTAAGTCCTTAAGTTGGACATTTGGCAGGCTCCTTGTCATGGTGGCTTATGCTTGTATTCATCCTTGAAACCCCAAGAAGGCTTGCTCCTCAATTGGTTGTCAGAATTTCCAACCATCTTCACCAAGCTTGGGGGAAGTTCTTCCCAAGATATGAGCTCCCAAAATTGGTCTTCATGTTGTGATCCGGGATCCCATATCTTATTTTCACACCCATCTTCTAATTGATCATCATGATTCTAATTGGGTGGTAGGCAAACCGAATTCTCAATGAAGCACCCAAACATTCTCCTAGGCCCAATCAATCTAGCTCTACACCAACCATTACTCCTAAACCTTGAGCCTCCAACCTTGATGAGCCTAACGTCAAACTTCCAACCACTACACAACTCTCTCTTACTTCTCAATCCACAAAGAGCTCTAAGTTGTCCATCATTTTCAATCAAACTATATTCAAGTGAGAACACAAAGCTTAAGGATAAGAATTTTACCCGCTTGAATGTTGTATTGGATGGTGACTTAGGAAGGGGTGGTTCCAATGATCTTGCAAGCTCTACTCCCTTATGTTCTTCTTTGACAACTTTTACCTCCTTGTAAGCTTCTTCAATTTCAACCTCATCCTCTTGGTAGCTTCCCTCCAATTCAATCTCTTCTTCATTGCTTACCAAGGGCATGCGAGGCTGTGCATCTTCTTCTTTAATCTCAATTTCATGTCCAATGGGAGAGGATTCAATTGTAAATAAGAACTCCTCAATGATTGAATCCATCTCTTGATCACCCTCTTCAAAGTCTTCAACCATGATATGTATTGGAGGTTGCGCACCCTCCTCAACACCAATGTCAAGCTTCTTGGAAGAGGGCTCTCTAATTCTACATCTCCATGGACTTCCAACATCTCCTAGGTCCTCAACCACTCCTTCCTTTTTAATCATCTCTACCTTCTCCTCTTGTTGCACTCCTTACTTCAACTCTTCTTCTCCACCTTGAAGTACCAAACTCACTCCCTCACTATGCTCTTTGATTTCTTCTCCATATTCAACAATGGGAGTGCCTTGATTGCATAGGCTTAGGCGGGAGGAGACCATGTTACGAACAGCTTCCGCCATAGTGGCAAGCACGGCTTCTATCTTCTTGAACTCTTTTTGTGTCTCTTCTTGTCTTTAGAGGTAAGAGCTAATATCTCTTTGCTATGCTAGCTTGAAGGAATGGAGAGACTCATCCATTGGAGGTGGTGTAAGAGAGGGTTCATTGTTTGAGGGAAAGGGTTCATAATTAGAAGGTGGTTCTCCTTGGTAAAGGTATGAAGATGGTGTATATGGAGGTGGTTCTTGGGAGTAATTGTGTTGGAATTGTTGTGGTTCCATGTATGGTTCATATGGCTCATAAGGTGGTTGGTATGGTGGATAAGGATTAGGGTCATAGTGAGGTATTTGGTGGTAGGGGGCTTGTGAGTAAGGTGGTTCAAAACCATGTTGAGGAAGTGGTTCATAGGCATATGGTGGTAGTTGTTGACAACCACAATGAGGATCACCACATCCATTAGTTAGATATGCATTAGGATTGAAATTATACCTATAAGGAACCGGAGGTTGTTTTTGCTAAGAAGGTTGATCAATCCGTTGAGGCTCCTCCCATCTTTGATTGTTCCATCCTTGATGCATGTTGTCATTGTAGCTCCCATTTTCTACAACATAATTTGAACCAAACTCATAGCCAAAGGGGTGAGAATTCATAGTGGAAAGGAGAAACAAAAGCTAACAAAATAAACAACAAAGTCCTAAACCTAACAAAAGCTAACAAACAAGCAAAAGGCAAACATATTCACATATTTACGATAGCCAATAATATAACACCATTGCAATTCCCCGGCAACGGCGCCAAAAATTTGAAAGAGTATTTTCGTATGGTTAGTGATAAACCCATATTTCATGAGTTATTTTGTGCTTAGTTTGAGTGATTTATTCAATCCTTCAGCCACTTATTCATATTAATTGCATGGTTTTACTTTCCCTTCCTTATTATGTGATGTATGTGAAAAACATGTTTCCTAAGATTTAATATTAATTATTTTAATTACCTTTATTTCCATTCGATGCCGTGATTAGTGTGTTGAGTAGTTTCAGATTTTCTAAGGCAGAATGACTTAAAGGATGGAAAAGGAAACATACAAAAATGGAAAGAAAGCACAAAACGGAGCTTCTGAAGAAACTGGCATCCACGCGATCGCATGGATGAAGCGATCGCGTGCCAAGCGTGAATCAGCAGCGACGCGACTGCATGACTGACGCGACCGCGCGCCTTAAGCAGAACGCACATGACGCGGTCCCATGACTGACGTGACCGCGTGGCAAGGAAATGCTCCGAATGACGCGACCGCGTGACCCACGCGGACGCGTGACAGAGGCCACGCACCAGAAATTACAGAAAACACTCACAGCAAATTCTGAAGCCCTTTTTGGCCCAAATCCAAGTCCAGAAGGCATAGACCAGAGGTTATGAAGTGGGGGAATGCATCCATTCAGGGAGAGCTTGCCAATTTTTACTTTCCATGATTTAGATTTAGTTTGAGAGAGGTTCTCTCCTCTCTCTCTCTTAGGATTAGGATTAGGATTTAGGACTTCTCTTAGTTGTTACTTATGACACCCAAAATGTTTGTAAGAAAGGTTGATTGCTTGGTTTAGTAACTATACTTACAACGAGAGTTTTTATAACCTTTGAACCATCAATCTTCGGTTCTTCAAAATGGCGCCGTTGCCGGGGAACTGCTAACGTGTGCCTTATTATTGGTTATTGTAAATATTTTTCTTTTGCTTGTTTATCTATTTTTGTTTTTCTTTTTTTTATCACAACCCGAAAAGCAGAGGTTCGCCTAAAGGAAACAGTAAATAAATTTCAAACAACCATTCGACAACTGGAGCAAGTAGTAATTCAATGGGTTTCTAGGCGCTCAAATACACAAGGATCAGCCACAGCCCCATGTGAATAGTCTAACGAAGAGCGTAACATAAAGGAGATACCAGAAACTCCAGTGGACAAGACAGAGAATAAATTCGTACTAGAACAAGTAGAAGAAGCTGTCATTGTTCAAGAAGAAGAGTTGGTTGAAGATCTAGGAGATGCTGAACCTCTATGGGAATCCAGAACTGAGAAGAACTCCGTCAAGGAGGCTACAGTTGATGCTAAGGAGGATATTGTACAACCTCCAAGGCAAGTTGTTTATGACGAATCAGACGGAATAACCCAGGACACAAATTCCCTTGATGATGATAGTCACAAGTCAAATTCTCTTAGTAATGAACTTGCATTCGAAAGCGAATTCTCTGAGATCGAAGAATCTTCCCCAAGTGAATATGAAGATGATGCGGAGGTAGATTTCTCTCAACCTCCAATCTATGACTCAAGTGACGAGGAATACAGAGAAGACTTTGACCAGGACACAGATACAATTGTAGAACCTTGCGAGGAAGTGGAGAAATTCACAGAAGAACCCAAGGGAGTAGAACTTACAGAACCACCAGAAACACCTATCCCAAGGCCATTACCACCTAATACAAGCTTCAAGTGGGTACAATCCTTAACCTTTAACTTTACTTATTCACTTGAATATGGTTTGCTTGAAACAGATGGCCAGCTTAGAGCTCTTTGCGGCTTTAAGAGTAAGAGGGAAATGGCTCGTGCTCAGAGCTGGTATACAAGGTTCAATAAGGTTCCACACTTCACCTCGAAGTACATGGATTGGTATCATGCTCCATTGCATGGATCACGGAGAACGTTTGGTCACCATGGTGAGATTCTACTTTTTAAACCGCCCGGATGGAAACATATAGATCAAGACCGAGGCGGATTTAATAGCAAAGCTTGGGATCCTGGACTCTATTCTGACATTTGTCACCCCGGGAGCCTGAAAATTTGTCTGAAGCTGCTCAGAAGCTTTACATGCCTAGTATGGGACCCCGGAGGCTATTGGCATACCAAGCACTGGTGGAGATTTTTGGATAAATTTAAACATAAGCCGCCATAGCAGGAAGCTCCTCCAATGTCCAACTTAAGGACTTTAACTAAAAGTGCTAGGTGGGAGACAACCCACCATGGTATGATCGTTCCTTTTGCAATTTTAATTTTATTTAGTTTTGTTTGTTTTCGAATTTTATTTCATTTTATTGAACCTGGAATCATGCATAACATTCATATTAATCATTTCATTCTGCATTCAAAAAAAAAAGGGATGCACGACGCGACCGCATGCCCCATGCGATCGCGTCATACTGCGAATACACTATCCACGCGACCGCGTCATCCACGCGGCCGCGTGCCTTGAAGATCGGCGTCAAAAAAATCCAACGTCCAGAGAGTTAGGCTGGAATCGTGCGGCCCTTGTGCGTTTTGCACAAATTGGCCCACGCGATCGCATGCCCCATGCGATCGCGTCACTTGCACAAAACCAATCCCATGCGACCGCGTGAGCGACGCGATCGCGTCGCATGGATTGCACAACACCCTAGGACGAGACAGAGAGTTGCGCTGAAACGGTGCTGGAGTCGTGCGTTTAGCACAAATTCCAGCGATGCGATCGCGCGAACCATGCGATCGCGTCACCCCCTCTCCTACCCCTCTCACGCGATCGCGCGACCTACGCGATCGCATCACTCCCATTTTCACCCCAACCACGCGACCGCGTGGATTCGAAAATATAACCCCCCCAGCCACGCAAACCCTATCAGTCGCGTAGCCCCTCCCCCCAACCCTCTTCTCCCTCTCTGCCCCTCTTCTCTCAACCACCACCCAGCCACCATTGCCGCCGCCCCGACCACGTACCCCTCCACCGCGCCGGACGCCGCCGCAGCCACCACCCAGCCGCTTTCTTACCCCATTCTACTCCTCACGCCTACCAGGTTCCGATGAACGCTGCCTTTCTGTCCTTCGCAGTTATTTTATAATTTTTTTCTGTTTCTGTTCTTAATTAGGATAGATAGAAATGCATGCTGTAGTGGATTTTTAGGTTGTTAGGTAGCTTAGGCTGTGGTTAGTGGATCTAGGTCTGTTTACTTGCACTGTTCATGCTTCTGTTTTATCAAACTGCAATTCTGCTGTTCCTGTGACCTTGTTCATATGCTATGATTTCCTGCATTTGCTGCTTGTTACTCTGAATTTTCCTGTTTCTATTAATTATAGGTAACTGCAGCAAGTTTTTTTAATTCATATGAACTGCCTTGTTTGCTGTTTACTTTTCGGGACAATCCAATTTTAGCCGGAATGCTGCCCAAATTTTTTGTGAATTGTTTTCATTCATGTTTTGGTTTGGCAATCTAAACTCTGTTGTCCTCTGCCTTACCCAACCCATTTCATGAATGCTATGGCAGACTTTCCTATCCTCTTTGATTTCTTGGTTTATAAACTGCATCTGTGATATTCTGATTCCAATTCTTGCTTTCTTTATATCTCTTTGAATCAACATCACCCTATTTTCCTTGTTAGGTTTTGAGTTATTTTTAGTCATAATTGTGAATCCTTGTTACATGGACTATTTTCTTTATGCCACTTACTGACTCACTAATTTTAATTTACTAACTTCTTTTTCAAATTCTAACCATACTAACCTTTTCAAAATCTCTTTTCTGATTTTTTTTACTTTCCTCTAACTTCTTAACCATGGCATACTGATTTTTTTTTCTATTTAACTTGAATTCTGATACATTTTGGATTGTCAATTCTTCCTTTCCAAATTTTATACTACTAAATAATCCTTAATGCACAATTACTTGACTCATTTACCTCATTCTAATTCTCCTTGGCCGCTTTGAGTTTTCTTTGTTTAACTTGCCTATTTGCTTCCCTATTTTTATTCATATCCTGGTTTCCCATTTTTCAGGATGTCTACCTCACAAAGGAAAGGAAAAGGCAAGGCTACTGGCAAGCGAAAGAGAGGAGATTCCTCCCAGTCCATCATTGCCCTCATGCATGATTCCTCATGGCGGGAGAAGAACTTTACACAGCAGAAAAAAACTGACCAGCTGCTCCCTGCAAATGATTCCATAAAATTTGCAAACCGGTACTGTGAGATGAAGTATCCAGTATTTGCAAAATCCAGGAATCTATACCTGGAGAGAACTCTGAAGATTCCAGAAGCACTCCAGCAGTACACCACTAAGCAAATCAAGCAAAGAGGCTGGTTCTTTCTGGAGAGAACATTGACAGAGGTCAATGCATCTTGGGTCCGAGAATTCTACTGTAACTACTACATCACCACCCTAGATGCAGCGAACCTGAGAGGAAAACAAATTCTAGTTACTGAGGAGGCCATAGAGGACATTCTCCAGCTCCGAGCCAAGTCCGATCAACCTGATGGTTATTCAAAGGCTGAGGAGGACATGCGCCTGATGCAGTTTGATTGGGATGCTGTAAAGGCACGGATAGCTCTCGACCCGACTGTTCCTTGGGAGATGGATCAGGACACCACCATGCCTAGAGGGATCAAGAGGGCGTACTTAAATGATGAGGCTCGGTTATGGCACCAGATCTTGAGTAATTATGTGATGCCGAGTACTCACGAGACGGAGATCCCAGCTGCTATGATCACCCTCCTATGGTGTGTACTAGAGGGTAAGGACCTTTATCTACCACGCTTTATCTGGCATTTTATGGCCAGGGTCCATGTCCGTGGCACCCTCCCTTTTTCGTATCTGGTTACACAGTTAGGCCGTCGAGCTGACGTGCCATGGGAGGATGCCAATGAGAGACCACTAGCGGCGGACTGCAGGAAGATTATTCCTCACAGCTGGAACTTCCTCGCTTTGGGCTACAGACCACCACCCTTCACTGCTACTGATGAGACAGCCCCACCGTCTGCTGGACCCTCTTCATCCACGGCTGCACCTGCTGCCCCTGCTGCCACCACTGCACCTCCACCTGCCTCTGAGCCCGTATACTACCTCGTGCACCGCCTATTCCGACAGCTTGATCAGATGGAGCACCGTAACCGGTGCCGGTATGAGAGATTGGAGCGGCGCAGCCAGCGACGCTATTTGCATCTGAAGCTGATGATCCGACAGGGTGGTGACATCCCCTCCGAGCCCGATACACCATCAGCGCCATCAGAGGAGGAGGAGGATGAGCACAAGGAGGAGACTCACTTCCAGAAGGAGACCGATCAGCAGGCAGACACAGAGCAGGCTGCCCCACATCAGGAGGTTACGCATCAGATAAAGGCTGCAGATCCGGAGATCCCGATCTAGTCAGCACCGCCTCTACAGCAGCCAGACCCTCAGCCCACCACCACCACAGAGCCTCCAGCTACCATCCCTACCAGTGATGACACCCCTTCACACCCGGCGTGACTGAGCATCAGGGACGATGCTTCATTTTAAGTGTGGGGAGGTCGCCATCTCTGGCATTTTTATTTTGGTGAACCACTACATCTCTTTTTCTTTTATTTTGGATATTTTTCTGTATTTTTTTTCTGAGTACTTATACATTGCTGCTTTTATGTATTTTTACTCTATTTTTGCATTTTGCATTTTTAGTTCATATTTTTAGTTATTTAGTTTAGTTTGCAATTCTGACTTATTAGTGGATTAATTAGTATAGTTTACCCTTTTTAGCATAAGATAGCATAGTTAAATTGAAAAATATAAAAAGAAAGTAAGCTAGGAAATTGAACATAACAGATTTAAATCCATAAACCTTGTATATATAGCATTACATCATATAGTTAAGCTGACAACATTTCATCAAGGAGGAACATTAAAACTTTAAAGGCTACCCTAAATAATTTTTTTATGAGAATAATGGGAATTTTTAACTAAACCTGCATAACATATATGAATGATATATGATGCTTGAGTTAGAGAACACACAGCCTGTGAGTATTGAGCTTAATTGTATGGTTGCATTCAAACCATAATTTCATTCCTGTGTGTTTCGTTTCTTTTTATTCTGATGTTCTTTACTTTGCTTTAATCTATATGTCCAATTATAGAATATAGATACATGCCAAAAGAATGATTAAGGCCATCATTTGATTTTAGCTCACTTACCCCAAAATAACCTACCTTTCACATCACCCTTGTTAGCCCCCTTGAGCCTTCAAAATCCCTTTTATTCTATTTAGCCACACTACTAGCCTTAAGCAGAAAAATAAAAAAAAATCTCAAGTTGAATCCTTGGTTAGCTTAAGATAAAAAATTATAAATAGATTAAAATGTGGGAAACCTATTGGGAACATGGATGATAGAAACAAATGGGTAGAAAAGTTAAAAGAAATAAAATAAAATTTGGGAAGCATGCTGGTGCACAAAATTGTTACTCTCTTACAATTTCGCACACATGACCAGCAAGTGCACTGGGTCGTCCAAGTAATACCTTACGTGAGTAAGGGTCGAATCCCACGGAGATTGTTGGTTTGAAGCAATCTATGGTTATCTTGTAAATCTTAGTCAGGAAGTCAATTATGTTTATCAATTGAATTGTGAGTAACCAGTAGAGCATAAATTAAAAGTTACTTGTTGTGCAGTAATGGAGAATATGTTGGAGTTTTGGAGATGCTTTGTCTTCTGAATCTATGCTTTCCTCTGTCTTCTTGTTCACGCACGCACGTCCCCCTATGGCAAGCTGTGTGTTGGTGGATCACCGTTGTCAATGGCTACCTTCCATCCTTCCAGTGAAAACTACGCTCACGCGCTCTGTCACAGCCCGGCTAATCACCGGTTGGTTCTCGATCCGGTTGGAATAGGATTTACTATCCTTTTGCGTCTGTCACTAACGCCCAGCCTTCAAGAGTTTGAAGCTCGTCACAGTCATTCAATCCTTGAATCCTACTCGGAATACCACAGACAAGGTTTAGACTTTCCGGATTCTCATGAATGCTGCCATCAGTTCTAGCTTATACCACGGAGATTCTGATTAAGGAATCTAAGAGATACTCATTCAATCGTATATAGAACGGAGGTGGTTGTCAGGCACACGTTCATGATTTGAGGAGGGTGATGAGTGTCACAGCTCATCACCTCCATCACCGTTAAGCGCGAATGAACTTCTTAGATAGGAACAAGCGTGTTTGAATGGAAAACAGAAATACTTGCATTAATTCATCGAGACACAACAGAGCTCCTCACCCCCAACAATGGGGTTTAGAGACTCATGCCGTCAGAGAATACAAAGTTTAGATCTGAAAATGTCATGAGATACAAAATAAGTCTCTAAAAGTTGTTTAAATACTAAACTAGTAGCCTAGGGTTACAAAATATGAGTGGACTATGATGGATGATGCAGAGATCCACTTCTGGGGCCCACTTGGTGTGCTGGGGCCCACTTGGTGTGTGCTGGGCTAAGACTTTAAGCAATTCACGTGCGGAGGCCATTTGTGGAGTTGAACGCCAGTTTTTATGCCAGTTTGGGCGTTCAACTCCAGTTTTTGATCCTTTTCTGGCGCTGGACGCCAGAATTGGACAGAGAACTGGTGTTGAACGCCCGTTTACGTCGTCTATCCTTGTGCAAAGTATGGACTATTATATATTTCTGGAAAGCCCTGGATGTCTACTTTCCAACGCAATTGGAAGCATGCCATTTCGAGTTCTGTAGCTCCAGAAATTCCACTTTGAGTGCAGGGAGGTCAGAATCCAACAGCATCAGTAGTCCTTTTTCAGCCTAAATCAGAATTTTGCTCAGCTCCTTCAATTTCAGCCAGAAAAATACCTGAAATTACAGAAAAACACACAACTCATAGTAAAGTCCAGAAATATGAATTTTTCCTAAAAACTACTAGGAATAGACTAAAAACTAACTAAAACATACTCTAAACTATATGAAATTATCCTTAAAAAGCGTATAAAATATCCGCTCATCACAACACCAAACTTAAACTGTTGCTTGTCCTCAAGCAACTAGACAAATAAAATAGAAGACTAATAGGTTGAGAAGCAATAATATCTCAGAGCTCAGAG
>NC_029791.2:92921844-92981397 GCF_000816755.2 Arachis ipaensis | reverse complement strand
ATCTCTCTGATCTTGTCAGGGGTGGTATGAACAATCTTTCCCCTGACCATGGTCCGAAATTCGTAGCAGGCAATTCCAGATAGTCTTTGCTTGTCAGTCTGCCACATATTAGCATAGAACTCCTGGACCATGTTCCTTCCTACTTTCGTTTCAGGATTAGCTAGGACTTCCCAGTTCCTGATTCGAATTTGCTCCTGGATCTCCGGATATTCATCTTCTTTCAGATTGAATCTAACTTCTGGGATCACTGATCTCAGACCCATTACTTTAAGATAATGGTCTAAATGTTCTTTAGATAAGAACTTCCCTTGATTCCAAAGTGGTTTTGGAACGCTCTCTTTCTTGCCTCTTGGAGTGGGTAGTTTTCCTTTGGGAGCCATGATCTCAGTGATCTCGGAAAAACACACCAAACTTAGAGGTTTGCTTGTCCTCAAGCAAAAGAAAGGAAAGGGGAGGGATAGAAGGAGACTGAGGTGCACTTGTTGATGGAGGACTAACTCCAATGGAGGGTATGCATATGCTACTCCCATATGAAGCAGTAGAGGGGTTAGAATATGACCCCAAAGTCCTCCTGGACTGTCCATATCCACTTATGTCCATGATGGATATATGGATATAACTTGGACTGATTTATCTTTTTATTTATTTTATTTTATAAGAAGTAAATACTTAAATAAAATAAAATAACTAAAAAGAATTTGAATTTTAAAAAAAAAAATTTTTTCTTTTTTTTTTCGTAAAAGAAAATAAAAATTAATTAGTTAAAAAAAAAGAAATTTTTGAAAAAGAGGGAAGATATTTTCGAAAATTAGAGAGAGAGAGAGAGTTAGTTAGGTAGTTTTGAAAAAGTTAAGAAACCAACAAAAAGTTAGTTGGTTAGTTGAAACAAATTTTGAAAAGATAAGAAGTTAGGAAGTTAGAAGAGATATTTTGAAAAGATATTTTTGAATTTAGTGAGGAGAGAGAAAAACAATAAGATGGTACAAGATTTAAAATTTTTAGATCTAATGCTCCTTGTTTTTGAAAATTTTGGAGGGAAAACACCAAGGAACACCAAACTTAAAAATTTTAAGATCAAGACACAAGGAACTCAAGAACACTTTGAAGAATCATAAGAACACAAGAACATGAAGGAAGAACACCAAACTTAAAATTTTTAGAAAGCCAAACCAAAATTTTCGAAAACCAAGGGGAAATCAACAAGAAAACACCAAACTTAAAGTTTGACACACAATTTAATAGAGAAAATATTATTTATGAAAAAGAGCGTGATGAGTGTCACAGCTCATCACCTCCATCACAGTTAAGCGCGAATGAACATCTTAGATAGGAACAAGCGTGTTTGAATGGAAAACAGAAATACTTGCATTAATTCATCGAGACACAGCAGAGCTCCTCACCCCCAACAATGGGGTTTAGAGACTCATGCCGTCAGAGAATACAAAGTTTAGATCTGAAAATGTCATGAGATACAAAATAAGTCTCTAAAAGTTGTTTAAATACTAAACTAGTAGCCTAGGGTTACAAAATATGAGTGGACTATGATGGATGATGCAGAGATCCACTTCTGGGGCCCACTTGGTGTGCTGGGGCCCACTTGGTGTGTGCTGGGGCTGAGACTTTAAGCAATTCACGTGCGGAGGCCATTTGTGGAGTTGAACGCCAGTTTTTATGCCAGTTTGGGCGTTCAACTCCAGTTTTTAATCCTTTTCTGGCGCTGGACGCCAGAATTGGGCAGAGAACTGGCGTTGAACGCCAGTTTAGGTCGTCTATCCTTGTGCAAAGTATGGACTATTATATATTACTGGAAAGCCCTGGATGTCTACTTTCGAACGCAATTGGAAGCATGCCATTTCGAGTTCTGTAGCTCCAGAAAATCCACTTTGAGTGCAGGGAGGTCAGAATCCAACAGCATCAGTAGTCCTTTTTCAGCCTGAATCAGAATTTTGCTCAGCTCCTTCAATTTCAGCCAGAAAAATACCTGAAATTACAGAAAAACACACAACTCATAGTAAAGTCCAGAAATATGAATTTTTCCTAAAAACTACTAGGAATAGACTAAAAACTAACTAAAACATACTCTAAACTATATGAAATTATCCCTAAAAAGCGTATAAAATATCCGCTCATCACATGCTCATGAGAAATCAAAGTGATTCAATTACCATGTGCATAAAAAAAAAAGTTATTTTTTAGCATTCAATAAAAGGGGATACAAAAAAAATTCCCCAATGCAAAATAAAAGTAATGCACATGGGATAAAAATAAAATTAAAACATGAGCATGTAACAATAAGTGGGAAAATGTGGGAAAATCGGTAAAGAAAGTTTTGTTCTACTAAATATGTATGTTAGGTGAGATCTTAGTCTAATTAAGGATTCACTTATTAGCTCACTTAGCCTTATACATATATCCTTACCTTTACCTTGGCCCCATTACAACCTTAATTAAAGACCTCATGACTTTTGGTATGACTGTACTCTATAATTGTTGATTGGTTAGATGAAGAATAAAGTGATAGAAAGTAAGAATAAAAAGAAAAGTAGAGTGAATAAACCCAATAAATACTGAGTGACTAGAGGGTAAACACAAAATCCAGTGAGGGTTCAATAGCTCATCAGCATATATCTGTGCTTAAATTACTAATTGTTTTGCAAGTTTGTACAATATTTCCCATCTCATTTGCTAAAATGCTCTATTATTTAAGGGTTAGCTATATATATATGACTCTAAAGAAACTGGCATCCACGTGATCACATGGACGAAGCGATCGCGTGCCAAGCGCGAATCAGCAGCGACGCGGCCGCATGACTGACGGGACCGCGCGCCTTAAGCAGAACGCACATGATGCGGTCGCATGACTGATGCGACCGCGTGGCAAGGAAATGCTCCGAATGACGCGACCGCGTGACCCACGAGGACGCGTGACAGAGGCCACGCACCAGAAATTGCAAAAAACGCTCATAGCAAATTCTGAAGCCCTTTTTGGCCCAAATCCAAGTCCAGAAGGCATAGACCAGAGGTTATGAAGTGGGGGAATGCATCCATTCAGGGAGAGCTCGCCAATTTTCACTTTCCATGATTTAGATTTCGTTTGAGAGAGGTTCTCTCCTCTCTCTCTTAGGATTAGGATTAGGATTTAGGACTTTTCTTAGTTTGTAAGAGTGACTCTCGATCCAGGTTTAATATTTACTTTAATGCTTTTATTCGTACCTATAAATGTTGCCAACTTGACTTATGAATCCTTCCCATGTTATGATTTGAATTAATGATTATTTGAGGTATTTCAGTTATTGATTGCTTTCTCCTTAATTTGTGTTACCATTGCTTCCCATCTAAGGACATTTTTTCTTCCAACAATTTTACTTTTTCCCTTTTGGTCTTGGTTAAGAAATCAGTAACTCAACATTATTAAACTCAGCATAATTGATAATCGTTATCTTGCTAATTGAACTGAACTTCAATAATCCCAACTTTTTCTTAGGAAAATAAATAGGATTCGAAGGTCAAACTAATTTGTCCCTTGACTTTCCTTTACTTTAGTAAAGGTTAACTAAGTGGAATTTAGATTCAACTTTCATTATTATTGAGGGAGATAACCAAGTTGGACTTCCAATTTCTCTTACCTTGCCAAAAGTTGCTTTACAGTGTTTATTTATTTCAATTGCCATCTACTTTACTTGTCATTTAAATCACTTGCTTCTCACCTTCTAAACCCCGATTACAACCTTTATAGCCAGTAATAAGAACATACTTGCTTGCAGTTCCTTGAGAAGACGACCCGAGGTTTGAATACTCGGTTAACAATTTTTAAAGGGGTTGTTACTTGTGACACCCAAAACGTTTGTAAGAAAGGTTGATTGCTTGGTTTAGTAACTATACTTACAACGAGAGTTTTTATAACCTCTGAACCATCAATCTTCGATTCTTCAGTTGGGAATTTTATTCAAAATAATTTCGTTGATAGTATAGTTCCCAACCAACTAGTAATGCTCAATTCAAATTTTAATTGATTTTTTGTTGTCACAAAGTTCAACCCCAATAAAAGTAAACCGAAGTATTCAAACCTCAGGTCATCTCATAAGGAATTGCAATAAAGTGATCAATTATTAGCTATGAAGAACAAGGGGTTTGATTTGTAATTAGCAAGAAAAGTAAGTAACAAGAAAGTAAATGATAAGAATTAATAACATAAAAGAAAAGAACTATTGGCTAAGACTTGGAAATTGAGATCACCATCCTTGTCTACAAACCATCTATGGACAATTATGAGGAACCGAGCTCATTAAATTTACTTCTATGGTTGAAGTATGTCAAATGGCTTGATAAACATCAATCCATAAGTCCTAACCTAGCTACTAATTGACTTAGTAGTAGGCTAATGTCAATGATTATCAAATTGACCACATAGAGTTCTCAAATCATCAATTCAATGAGACCCAATGACTCAAGGTCACTCAATTTCCTTAGCCTAAGCCAAGAGTAAAGAGAACTACTCAAAAGCTAGTGAAAACATTTTAATAAACACCTAGAGTGCAATAAAAGTAAACATCACAAATTGTTAGAATTAATGAAAACTATAACCAGCATGAACAAGAAATCAATAATAGCAATAAAGATAAACATGAAAGAGACATGACAACATAAAATTGCATTAAAAGGGAATTAAATCCAACAAGGGTTCATAAACATAAAAGAGAGCAAAACAAGGAAATTAACAAGGGAAACTAGAGAATTAAACTACTTGAGCATGAAAATGTAGAAGAAAAAAGATGAAAACAAGAATTAAACCTAGATCTAAGATGAAATTAACCTAAGAACCCTAATAATAGAGAGAAGAGGGAGCTTCTCTCTCTAGAAAACTAACCTACATGATGCTATCCTACAACTAAGTGCTCCCCCTTTGTCCAAGCTTGAATTCTGCATGAAATAGTCTCTAGAATCAGTTGGATTTGGGCTTGGGAAGCTCAAAAATTGCCCCCAGCATTTTCATTTTAATGAGGTCACGTGCGAGCTACAACGCGTCTGCATGGGCCACGCGTACGCGTCGTCTGGCGTTTTTGCTTCTCACGCGTACGCGTGGGTCACGCGTATGCGTCATTGGCAATTTTCCTTGTCACGCGTGCACGTGGGGTGACGCATGCGGGTCGATTGCGAATTTCTATCTCACGCGTACGCGTGGGTGACGCATGTGCATGGCCTTCAGTTTAGCAAATCCTTATTTCTTCATGAATTCTCCATTTTTTCCTGCTTTTTCTTCATTCCTTCAACCCAATCTTTGCCTTCTAAACCTGAAATCACTCAACAAACATATCAAGGCATCGAATGGAATTAAAGTGAATTAAAATTAGCAATTTTAAGGCTTAAAAAGCATGTTTTTACTCTTAAGACCAAATTAGGAGAAATTCACAAAACTATGCTATTTCATTGAATAAATGTGAGAAAAGTTAATAAAATCCCCTAAATTCAACACAAGATAAACCACAAAATTGGGGTTTATCACTCTTTAAACCAAAAGGCAAGAGCAAAAAGTCAATAACCCATTAAACCAAAAGGCAAGGGTAAAAGGATCCAAGGCTTTGAGCATCAATGGTTAGGAGGGCCTATAAGGAATAAAATCCTGGCCTAAGCAGCTCAACTAAGCTGTCCCTAACCATATGCTTGTGGTGTGAAGGTGTCAAATGAAAGGCTTGAGACTGAGTAGTTAAACTCGTGGTCCAAAGCAAAAAAGAGTGTGCTTAAGAACTCTGGACACCTCTATCTGGGGATTCTAGCAAAGCTGAATCACAATCCTAAGGGGTTCACCCAATTAAAGTGTCTGTGGCATTTATGTATCTGGTGGTAATACTGGAAAACAAAGTGCTTAGGATCACGGCCAAGACTCTGAAAGCTGTGTTCAAGAACGAAAAAGACTGAACTAGGAGAGTCAATAATATCATCTAGATTCTAAGTTCCTAAAGAGACCAACATTTTTGAGTTTTAATGGATAGTGAGATGCCAAAACCATTCAGAAGCAAAAAGCTACAAAGTCCCGCTCGTCTAATTGAAACTGAGCTTCATTGGAAATTCTGAGATTTATTGTACCTTACTCTTCTTTTTATCCTACTGTTTTTTTAGTTGCTTGGGGACAAGCAACAGTTTAAGTTTGGTGTTGTGATGAGCGGATATTTTATAGGCTTTTGGGCATCATTTTCATATTATTTTTAGCATGTTTTATTTAATTTTTATTAAGTTTTTATAGGTTTTAGTGTAAAATTCACATTTTTGGATTCTACTTTGAGTTTGTGTGTTTTTGTAGAATTTCAGGTATTTTTTGGCTGAAATTGAGGAGGTGGAGCAAAAGTCTGATTTAGAGACAGAGAAAGCTGCAGATGCTGTCCGGATCTGATTCAACGGCTATGGAAAGCTAACATCTAGAGCTTTTCAGCAATGTATAATAGTCCATACATTGCTTCAGAATAGAAGGCCTAAAACTGGCATCCAACGCCAGCCTCCTGCCCTAGTCCAGGCGTCCAGTGCCCAAAGGAGGAGACCAGCGTCCAAACACCCAAAGAGGACCCCCTAGCCAGTGTTCAATGGCCTAGGGGCCTCATAGCATGTAGATCTCATCAAAGCTCAGCCCAAACACTCACTAAGTAGGCCCCAAAAGTAGATTTTAGCACTAAAATACTATTTTACCCTTCTCATGTAATCCTTAGTCATTAGTTTAGTATTTAAGGGATGTTTTACATAATCTTGGAGGACTTTTTGCCATATTTTTGTGTATCATTATATTTTCTATCAGTATGAGTTTCTAAACCTCCTAGGTTGAGGGGAGGAGTCCTGCTGAGTTTCATGAATTAATAAAAGTATTACTATTTCTCTTCAATCCATGTTTGATTCAATTTTAAGATGTATCTTCATTCTTTAACTTGATGAATGGGATGACCCGTGACAATCATCTTCGTTCTTCATACTAAGACCGCGTGCCTGACAACCACCCGTGTTCTTCTTGGGTTCTTGTGAATACGTAACTGGAAAGCATCGAACCACCAGCTTGATTATAGATCTCTTAGACGGTTAATCCACGACTTCGTTGGGGACTTCTCAAAACACCAGTTCAGCCGAGGTATGGGGAGATTAGGGTCTCTGTGGTATAGGCTAGAACCCGAAGGTGCAACATTCTCTGATCCGGAAGATCCGACCTTGTCTGTGGCATTTTGAGTAGGATCATTAAGGAGAATGGACTGCAGGAGCTTCACCCTCAATCAGAATGGATCGACACTAATCCTGGGGTTCAGATTTGAAGGATATTGGCGACTGTGACCGTACGGCGTTGATCACATATAGCCTACCATAGAAAAAATCATTCACAATTGAAGAAGATAGTAAGACCGGAGTTAATCCAGAAGGACAAAGTATCTCCAAACCTTACCCATCTTCTTATCATTATAAACAGGTCTAACTAGTTTAGATCTCCTTATTTTCTTTTATGTAATTAATCAAACCACCTACCTTTCTATTTGACTGACTAAGATCTACAATATAACCATAGTTTGCTTCAAATCATAATCCTCGTGGGATCGACCCTGACTCACTCAGGTATTACTTGGACGACCCACTGCACTTGCTGGTACAGTTATACGAAGTGTGGAGATTCATGCACCATCAACGGGACACATCCCCATGGGAATGTCGCCTTTCAGTCAAGAATAAAATGGGTACCCCCAGGGATATCGTGCTCGGCACACAGTCTAGGGATATAGTTCCCGCACACACTCTTGTGATTCCGAAAGGATGCGAGCGGGATACTCTGTAACGACCCAATTTTCAATATGTCTAGATCATACCGAAAATTGAGCGCTACCAATTTGTCTTCCTAATTATTATCTATTATTTATCATATGAGCCTGATTCGTTGTTAAAAGCATAGTTAATTTGCGAGGTGTATTTTATTTTTTTTGAAAACATTTGGATTAATAGACGGAATCACTCATAATCAACTCACAACTGATAACAAATAAAACAGTTATAAGCAACCACACATAAATACATCACAAGTAGCTAGCAACATTCAGTGATCCAGCCTTTATTAGAGTATAGACCTTTAGTTAGAACACCCCTAGATATAGTTAGATAATAACTATATACATATACATACATACAACATCCCAAGTCCTGACCTGTTCAAGAGGTCCCTAAGCTGGCACCTAGGCTAGCCTAGACCCTATACTCACCTAGTCCCTCTAAACTACTAAAGCGAGGGAAAGTACGTTCTAGGTCTTCAAAACTCAAGTCAGGTGGAACGTCATCAAAAGGTAGAACATCATCTGCTACTCCTCTGCACGATCAGACATTGCCATAGGACGTCTCTCTGATACCTCATGAAGTAGCCACACAGCAGGAGTCTCGTACACAAGATTTAGGTTAAAGTTCACGTACAAACGCGGTGTAGACATCGGCTGGTCTGACAGTATATACATATAAACAGAGAACGATATTCACCCTAGACTCAGAAGACTATCTAGAGTGGAATCCTCTTTGCAGAACCATCATCAACGAACTACGGTAAGGTACTCTCACTTCCATCTGAAGGGGGAAAAGAGAGAGAAGGGGTAAGAACTGGGGAGTTCTTAGTAGGACCGGGATTATTAGTTACGTTCATTTATTTGGGGTCGATTAGTAGACGAATAACATAATATAGCGAAGCACTAAACAGAAGATAAAGATAGAAAGAGAAAGTAGAGACAACAGAAAGCAGAACACAAACAAAAGAATACAAGAAAATAAAACACAGAAATAACATACAAGCAGACAAACATAAAGAAGTAGATCACACACAGAAAGGAATGCAACAGAGAATGATGCGCAGACAAGAATGATGCATGTCTAGCCCTAGCGCAGGCCATGAGCTCATGTGTCGGTTGGCTGTCCGCAATCCCGACATTTATCTAGTCACGAGTAATTCCAATTTTCCGGATACGATTTTCCGTTCCTAAATAAATGCGCATATAATAATAGCCCCTCATTTGAGACAGCCTCTGCTTACTGCAAGAAAATATATATATACTCTGCTCTGCTCTGGGGAAGCGGAAAATGGCTGTAGGTAACTTAGTTTCCCTACACTCTGTTCTCTGTATCTCTTTTTTCTTCTCTGATTACTCTTTTCATCTGTATCTATATTACTCTTTTTTTCTTTATCTCTTTACTTTACTTTCGTTACTCTGTTTTCTGTGCTTCTCTACTCTGCTCTGATTGCTCTGCTTAACGTATGTATTTAAAGCTTATGTAAATTTTGGAATGAATAGTTAGCCTATCCCAAGTATAGGTTCATTAAGTCTATACTGAAACAGTTTAACTTTTCATATAATACCTAACCCTATTCGCAATCCCTAACTTTCAGAAAATATCTCACATACTCAAAAATCAGGGTTGTTACATACTCAGCCGTAGATCTCACATCTCAACGTAAGCGGGACTAACCACCACCCTTACACCGCCGCCGCGACCTTGACAGGCGGGTTTAACCTACCATCCCTGCCAGGTGCATAGCGTCTCAACAATATCAGTATAATACAATACATGTCCATATCTCATTCAGTGATCACTTTCAACATTCAATAATTCATCATTTCTCTTTGAGTCCCAGACTCGTCAAAACCATCATCGGTCCATAATTCCACAACTCATCACATTAGTCATCATTACAGTACTCTGCCATCTCACTCAACTAATCCATCCTCAGTCCTCCAAAAACCTAAGTCATCGTCTTCTAAACTTTTTACCAGAACATATCTAGTTAAACTCACTTACGGTTTCTCTATGTTTCAAAGCCTAAAAATAAGCTAAAGGATCTTAAACAAGTGTTATGGAAGTTTGTAAGCTTACCGGGAAGGTGAAACAGTTGAAAACAGTTTTTATTTGAAAACCAGGGCTTGTACGTACACATAGGGTTGTGCATACGCACGCACCAATGTGGTTTTCTCAATTTGTGCGTACGCATAGAGGTGTGCATACGCACACAAAGTAAAATTTTCCATCTCTTGCATACGCATGAATACGTGCGGATGCAATCAACAGAAGGCTCTTCCCAGCATGTGCATACGCATGATGTTGTGTGTACGCACAACTCACAACTTTCTCAGGGTGTGCATGCGCACACCCCTCGTGTGTATGCATGAGTCATAACACCCGTTCTGCTCGGTGCGTAGGCATAGATGTGTGTGCGGGCACACAAATCAAAACTTACCATTTTCTGCAACATCATAAAATACATATTTTTGACACCAACATCCAACGATCATATCTTTTTTAACGAAATTCCGATTTCCACGAAATCTATACCGTTTTAAAGCTCTTTGAATTATCTTTAATTTGATACAAAATCCAACCAATTTCAAAAACCGAAGCTCAAGAGGTGTGTGAACATACACAAGGTAAAATTTTCCATCTTTTGCATATGCATGAATACGTGCGGATGCAATCAACAGAAGGCTCTTCCCAGCTTGCGCGTACGAATGATGTTGTGCGTATGCACAACTTGAAACTTTCTTAGGGTGTTCATGTGCACACCCTTCGTGTGTATGCACGAGTCATCACACCCGTTCTGCTCGGTGAGTAGGCACAGGTGTGTGCGTGGACACACAAATCAGAACTTACAATTTTCTGCAGCATCACAGAATATAGATTTTTGACACCAAATTCCAATGATCATATCTTTTTCTACAAAATTTTTATTTCCATGAAATCTTTATCATTTTAAAGCTCTTTGAATTATCTTTAATTTGATACAAAATTTAATCAATTTCAAAAATCGAATCTCAAGATATGATCTGCCAAAATTGGCCCAAAAATTTATTTTTACCAAAAACCTTTAAACCTCAATTTTACCAAAACTCTCAATTCAAAACCACATCCAAAACAATCCCAATATACCTAAATTATATTCATACACCTTCTCATCATTCCACAACTTAATAACGTATAATATCATCCATTCCATACACCAAATTCCACTTATAAAACTCAAATTTCAATAATTAACATCACAAAACATCATTTCACCATCCTCAACATTTATCAACATCAACAAGCCTCATAATTCATTATCAATCCTCATGATCATCTTTATTCAATCCCAATATCATTAATCAACATCATCATTCATCGAAATCATCACAATCATCAAAATCATCATACATAAACAATTATCAACAACCAATTCAATCTTATCCTAAGGTTTACTAGCCTAACTGTCATGAAATATTACATATTATATAGAGAAAGACGAAACCATACCTTGACCGATTTCTAATATGCTTCAAACACCAAATTTGAGTCCAAAATCAAGCCTCCAATCATTAACAATTCACCAACTCAAATCGAATGCTCCAAATCAACTCCAACAATCACAAATTCAAACTATACACAAGAAATATACCTAAAATGAATATCTAGGGTTCACAAAATACCAAACCACAAGGGTTTTGAAGCAACTCACCTTACCCAAAGGAAATAGGGGAGAAACGCAATAATACTCCAACACTAGATCACCCCTAAATAATCAAAATCACAAAACTTCCTCAAAACTGTTAGGGCTAAGAAAGGGAGTGTGAAACGTGATTCCTTATCAACAATAATTAGTTAGAAATGACGAGCTCGACAAGAGCTTCCCGTAGGTATAAACGGCACGCAAATCGGAGCACTGTAGCTCAAGATACAAACAAATGAAGGTTAATGTGAATAGTGCCACTCTACTTCTTCTCCTCTCAATTCTCAGCTGTGATTTTGTGTTGTTGGAGTCTTATTAGGCTGAAAGGCTTTATTAAGTGGTTATATATAAGTTCGACTTGGGCTTGGACCCGGTCCAACCCGTTAGCATTTTTTTCCCGTTTGGTCCAATTTTTTGGGCCAAACCTTTAGAATTAGTGCCCGGTTTTTAACTTTAATTATTTTTCTAAGTTTTTCTATAATTTTTATTATTCTCATGCAGTACTGGACAGACTTAAGTCGGTACTGCCGGCTAATTTATCAGTACCCGTTTTTACGTAATTTTCCGCAGAAAATTACATTTTCCAAATCAGAAAATGTACTGGGTCCAAATATCATATTTAAATTTTATAATTAATATTCTAAATTTTTTTAACCTATTTTGGGCAATAAAACTATTTTAGTTAAGCGGTTAATTAATTACGGTTCTTACATTTACACTATTCGAGTTACACCTAGTTGGAAATCAGTCCTCCTCTTCTCGGCCCTTTCTCTTGGTAGGACCACACTGCGATTTGCTTCTCCCGGATGCTCGGCACTTATATGAGACCGACTTGGATCTTGCGTAGCACCTTCCCATTTCCGGACCTCAGACTGAGCCCATCGAGTCTGACGACCTTCTGGAGTTCGTGGTAACGGCTTTGTAGGCCGACCCTTTGGACGATTTTTCCATTTGGACTGATTAGTCAGAGGAGGACTCAAAGTCCGACGAGGAGCCGCTTCTCGAGGGATCTTGGGCCAATTATCAGGAGGAGGTTCAGAGGTCACTCCAGAGATAGGTACGACAGATCTTCTTCTCCCTTTTGGTAATCTTAGTACTGCTTTTCCCTCGCTTTTGTAGTATATCTTTTTTTTAGAGGAGTAGGACCTCGTAGTAGATCAATTCTAGTCTAGAAAACCCGTGTAAGGGTTGGGACTATCTTCCTTTTTTGTTTATGTATATAACCTGGTGTAGTACTAGGTCTTTTTAATGGATGACATGTATCTCTAAGTTTATCGTAACTCATATGTATATTTGTAAATATGTATATATGTATATTTTCTGCTACCATGTATTTATTTGCAATATAACTTTAAGTATTAGATTGCGAACAACTTAATGATTTTTCATGCTTAATAAGTTAACCACGCTAAACCAATAAAGGCTTATATTAACAATTGCTTATGAAATCTGAGTCTAGAGCCAAGTAGGCCCTTACAACAAGTAACACCTAAATGTTTGGCATTGATCATGAAGTGTCAAAAGTTGGATTGTTACAAGTTGGTATTAGAGCAGTTCGTCCATTGAGCCTTGGGGTGGACTGATTATGCTTCCTTGCATACTCTGAATCTTTTGTTCCATGCAGTTAGGATATTTTATAATATATTCTACATGAAGGTTTGTGAACATCCATTATAGTGATATTAATACTTGATTTTGATATATTAAGACTGATCACCTTAATATTGATTATTGGATATTGATAGACTCGAATGGCTACGAATAGGTGAGGACCCTCTCGACGGGAGGGAACAAGTGAGGAACTATCCTCGATGCAACGACTATTCTTGAATCTATAAATTCCATGACCACTGCTGTATGTGACTCAGTAGCTGCTACCAATCGAGTAGCTGAACGTCTTGATCGCCACAATGGAACTGAAAGTAACCATGAGACTAGACATGAAAATGAAAATGGCGACGAAGGTGAAGGTGGATTACGTAACGATAACCGGCCAATGATCTTAGCCTCTTTCTTGAAGATAAATCTACCGTGATTCCATGGAAACACTAGTGCTACGCAAGCTGATGACTGGTTTAAAGAGATATGACGGTCAATGCGAGCACAACAAGTCCCTAAAGAACAGCGGGTGGAATTTGCTACTTCCATGCTGAGAAATGACGCACAACATTGGTGGCAGGGGATGCTTCAACTGTTAGGAAGAGAAGCTATTGACATCACTTAGGAGGAATTTTCAATTGAATTCTATAAGAAATATTTTTCTCAGTGTTTTTGTACCGCTAAGGAATTAGAATTACTTCAGCTGCGACAGGGAAATATGACAGTCACTGAGTATACTCGCAAGTTTGAGGAGCTATGTCGGTTCTCAAATGTTTGTCAAGGAGCACCAGCTGCTTTGAGACATGGAAGTGCATCGAGTTCGAAGGAGGGCTTAGGGAAGAACTATTAGCTCATGATGGTCCAATGGAAATCCGGAATTTTTTGGAATTAGTTAACAAGAGCCAACTCACAGAGGAATGCGTAAAGAAGCTAGTGGCAGCACAAACTAATCAAAGGAATCTTCCAACAAGGAATTTCAATCGTAACCTCACTCCTCAAGGAAGACACATCAAAGTAACTCGGCAGCCAGATTTAGGCAAACAACCACAATCGACCTAACCAAAACTGACATGCACTATATGTGGAAGTAATCATGGAGGCAGACCCTATCTGTTGAAGTCTGGGGTTTGCTATAATTGCGAAAAGCCCGGACACATAGCCAAAGAATGCACACGACGGAAGGCTGAATTTGTTTCCCCTTGGCAGCAACAGCCTAGGACGGTGTTTGTTATGGATGCGGGAAATACTACCGAAACCGATCCCCTCACCCGAGGCAACAAAATTTTGAGGACAAAATTTTTTTTAGGAGGCCAGAAAGTAATCACCCTACCTCTACGAGGCCTATGATTTCTCATTCTTTATAACATATATATATATATATATATATATATATATATATATATATATATATAGCATAGATAATAAAATTAGTAAAGGAACAACCTTAGATGCGTTACTAACTATTCACCTGGTTTTTTCTTTCCCCATTGCAAAGTCACGGTTTTTTTCTTTCTCCCGGTTCAACCGAACTAAGCTTCCTTTAACTAAACCAAAGCCCAAGGGAACTCTGATTAAACTCATTCCCTCTTCCTCTCTCAGAACCGAACGATACTACAGGGGGAAACATGGTCACATCTTCATGCAATGAATGATGTGATATGGTGTTGCAAAGGGAGGAAGCCACGAAGCCTTGTCGCACCAGCTCACCATTTTCCACCTCCTTTGGATATATATATAAGCCCAGCCCTTCAATTCCTCTAGAAACCACACGAAAAGGAGAAAGGAAGCAAAAGTAGCAATTGATCAAGGAAGAGAATGAGGAAATGTCAACAAGATCGTCATCATCTGCGTACATCATCATCAAGTAGGACGAAGAGGACCATCAAAGGAACTGCTACTCGAAGCCAAAGAAGAAACCCTACCCTTTTTCTTTTTGATTCCCTTGGTATTTTTTTTGTTAAGTAAGAATCAGTAACTCTGTGCTCCGTTGTTCTTCCTAATTCAAAGGTTCTACCCTTGTTAAGCTTCAACTTCTTTAAATGACGACCAACCCAATCAAATTCATCCCATCACAAGAGTAAAAATCCTTTTCCTTACTCTATAGGAAGCTCGGCCAATTGGCCCTATAAACTGACAAAATTCTTTAATTATATTTTTTAGAGTTTTCTGATTTAAGGTAGCAAAGGACAGACCTTGGAAGATGTGAATTTTTTAAATTTAGTGGTTGCTACAGAATTTTCTATTTTTTCTGGTTCTATAGTATCAACTTCCAGCCACTAGAACTTTTGATATATTTGGCATTTTGAGTTGTTTCCAACAGGATTTTAAAGATCTGTAAGTCTATTTTAAGTGAGTATGAATTTCATGTCTATAGCTATTTTGTAGAGTTAATTATGTCTCTTGAAATCTGGGCTGTTCGCAGGAATTTCAGAACCAATTTATAGAAACAGGGCAGCACTTCTAATTGACATTTAATTAACCGAACGAAGTGCTATGAACTTGAAACTTGCTTTTTCTAAAACATAGGTGTGTTGAGTGTATCCTCAACAAAATCTAGAAGTAACGGTTAAAATTGAAATTATTATAAATTTTTCAAAAACAGGGCTGCTTGCTGTATTCTTTCTGAATTCTCTTGAGTGCAGCAGCAGATTTTACTAAGTTGGCTATCAAATTCAATTCTAATCCACACGTGGTAAAACCTTGATTTATATTCAAAGGGTATGTCTAAATTTGACAGCATGTGTGAACTTAGTTAAACAAAGGTATGTAAGTTGTCTATAGGAAGAATTTAAAGTTAAGCGGTGATGCAGAGGTATGCCTAGTTTTATAGTGATGCGGAGACACATTTAGCTAATTGGTGATGCGGATATATGCTTAGCTGTAAGGTGATGCAAAAGCATAAAGGAAAGAAAAGAAAATGAGAAATAATGAATGAAACAAAAAGTTGAGAATTGTATGTTGAATGGGTCTTGTGCCAAATTGCTAATGCGAAAGTGCCCACCTAACTAATAGCCTAAGGTTGCTAATACGGGAATATTCGCCTAACTGATAGTCTATTTATTACTGTGATGCCAAGATATCTTAACTGACATGGGTTCGCCCATGATGATCATTGTGTCTGACTGGTGATGAGCGGATAATTTATACCAATTAGAGGGTGATAATCAATTTCTAGTTTATATGCCACAAAAACTCTAATTATCCAAGAAGTAAAAGGATTATATGTCACGTATCCTGTTAAATTCAGATAATTAAAATTTAGGAGAAATTATTTTCAAGCTGTTGTTCAAGTAAAGAGCTTTTCCAAGTTTTACAAGAACTCAAATAGAAAGAGGGTCATACTTCCGTTCCACCCAAATTCATAAGATAAAGAGAGAAAACAATTCTTAAATTATAAATCCATACATGAATTAAAATAGAAAAAGTAATAAAATTAATCCATAGAAATAGACAGAGCTCCTAACCTTAACAATGAAGGATTAGTTGCTCATAGTTCAGAGAAGAAAAGTAGGATTCTGGTAAAATGTACAGCGTTCTAATCTGATGGCATCAGATCCCTTTTTATAACTAATCCTAATAAATTTAAAATCTAATATTCAAAATTAAACTTAAAATAATATATTTTCCTAATTTAAGATTTGAATTTAAATTCGAATTAATTAACAAGTCTTCAACTGATGGGTGGAGACCACTTGATTTTTCCATTCTGCAGCTTCTAATCTGTGTTTTCTGGGCTGAAAACTGAGTTAAAACAGCCCAGAAATTGCCCCCAATATTTTCTGTCAATTCTGCAGATCGCTCATGTGACGTGTCCGTGTCGTCCACACGTTCGCATCATTTGTGCAGATTCCAGTCCATGCGTTCACGTCAGGCACGCGATCACGTCATTGCGATTTCCTCCTTTCCGCGTGGTCGCGTGAGCCATGCGTCCGCGTCGGTATTCGCTGGTCATCTCCTTGGTTTCTTCTCTTTCTCTGCAGAACTTCATCAAATCCATCCGAATGCTACCTAAAATGAATAAAATTGCACAAAACTCAAAATAGCATCCATAGTGGCTAAAATATAATTAATTCTTAATTAAACTCAGCAAGTTAGATGCAAATTCACTAGGAAAAGATGGAAAAGATGCTCACACATCATGGATCTATACACATGATGAAGATAATTGAAGAGGCTCAAGAGCTCATTGATACAGTTGCTAGAAATCAGCACATGTACTTAAGTAGTGAGTCCTCCATGAAAGAAGAGGCTAAAGCACTATCCAATAAAATTAGTCCTCCAGAATAAGTTGCTAAACTCAATTAGCAATTGCTTTTTATAACAAAACAGTTAGCAGAATTTAAAGAGATGCTACAAGACACTGAAAAGGCTAACAAGAATATGAAAGCACAATTGAATCAGACAAGACAGCAGTTATCTAAACAGATAACAGAAGAGTGCCAAGCTGTTCATTTAAGGAGTGGAAAGACATTGAATGTCTCAACTCAAGGCAGCAGAAAGCCAAGAAAGGAACAGCTGACAAAGGATGACCAAACCACGGCCCAAAATCCCTCTGAGGACAGTAAGAGCCCAGAGAGGAAGGATTCTGGCGTTTAAACGCCAGAAAAGGGTAAGAAATTGGCGTTGAATGCCCAGTGGATAGCCAAGTCTGGCGTCCAAATGCCAAAAAAGGGTGGCAATCTGGCGTTAAACGTCCATACAGCACCCAATTTCGGCGTTCAAATGCCAATAGGGGATCAGACACCTGCAAGTGCTGATAACAAACCCCTTAGGCAGGCCTCTCCAACCACTTCTGTAGGAAGTAAACCTACAGCAACTAAGGTTGAAGAATATAAAGCCAAGATGCCTTATCCTCAAAAACTCCGCCAAGCAAAACAGGATAAACAATTTGCCCGCTTTGCAGACTATCTCAGGACTCTTGAAATAAAGATTCCATTTACAGAGTTACTTGAGCAAATACCCTCTTATGCTAAGTTCATGAAAGATATCTTAAGTCATAAGAAGGATTGGAGAGAAACTGAAAAAGTTTTCCTCACTTAAAGATCCGGGAAGCTTTATGATACCATGCACATTAGAGGATGATTGTACCAAGACAGCTCTATGTGATCTTGGGACAAGTATCAACCTAATACCCGCATCCACTATCAAAAAGCTTGGTTTGACTGATGAAGTTAAACCAACTCGGATATGCCTCCAACTTGCTGATGGCTCCATTAAAATCCCATCAGGCGTAATTGAGGACATGATTGTCAAGGTTTGGCCATTTGCCTTCCCTACTGACTTTGTAGTGCTGGAAACGGAGGAGCACAAGAGTGCAACTCTCACTCTAGGAAGGCCTTTCCTAGCAACTGGACGAACCCTCATTGACGTCTGAAAATGGGAGATAACCCTGAGAGTTAATAAGGATGAGTTTAAGTTGAATGTCGTCAAAGCTATGCAGCATCCAGACACATCAAAAGACTACCTGAGCATTGATATTATTGACTCCCTGGTGAAAGTGGTCAATATGACTGAGAGTCTCGAATCAGAGCTAGAGGACATTTTTAAAGAAGTTCAGCCTGATATGGAGGAACCAGAGAAAACAGAAGAACCTCTGAAAACTCCTCAGGAAGAGGAGAAGCCTCCTAAACCCGAGCTCAAACCACTACCACCATCCCTGAAATATACATTTCTAGGAGAAAATGACACTTTTCCCGTGATCATAAGCTCTGCTTTAGAGTGACAGGAAGAGAACGCACTAATTCAAGTGCTAAGGACACACAAGACAGCTCTTGGGTAGTCCATAAGTGATCTTAAGGGCATTAGTCCAGCCAGATGCATGTACAAGATCCTATTGAAGGATGATGCTAAGCCAGTGGTTCAACCACAGAGGCGGCTAAATCCCGTCATGAAGGAGGTGGTGCAGAAAGAGGTCACTAAGTTACTAGAGGCTGGGATTATTTATCCTATTTCTGATACCCCCTGGGTGAGCCCTGTCCATGTTGTCCCCAAGAAGGGAGGAATGACAGTGGTTTATAATGAAAAGAATGAACTGATTCCTACAAGAACAGTTACAGGGTGGCGTATGTGTATTGACTACAGAAAGCTCAATACAGCCACCAGGAAGGATCATTTTTCTTCACCATTCATAGACCAGATGCTAGAGAGACTAGCAGGCCATGAATACTACAAATTTTTGGATGGCTATTCAGGTTACAACCAAATTGTAGTAGATCCTCAGGACCAAGAGAAAACAGCATTAACATGTCCATCTGGAGTGTTTGCCTACAGAAGGATGCCATTTGGTCTGCGCAATGCACCTGCAACCTTTCAAAGGTGCATGCTCTCTATCTTCTCTGATATGGTAGAAAAATTTCTAGAAGTCTTCATGGATGACTTCTCAGTATTTGGAGACTCATTCAGCTCTTGTCTTGACCATCTAGCACTTGTTCTGAAAAGGTGCCAAGAGACTAACCTAGTTTTAAACTGGGAGAAATGTCACTTTATGGTGACTGAAGGAATTGTCCTTGGGCACAAAATTTTGAACAAGGGAATAGAGGTGGATCAAGCTAAGGTAGAGGTAATTGAAAAATTACCACTACCTGCCAATGTTAAGGAAATCATAAGCTTTCTGGGGCATGCAGGATTCTATAGGAGATTTATAAAAGATTTTTCAAAAATTGCAAAACCTCTGAGCAATCTGCTAGCTGCTGACACACCATTTGTCTTTGACACAGAGTGTCTGCAGGCGTTTGAGACTCTAAAAGTTAAGCTGGTCACAGCACCAGTGATTTCTGCACCAGAGTGGACATTACCATTCGAACTAATGTGTGATGTCAGTGACCATGCCATTGGTGCAGTATTGGGACAGAGGCATAACAAGCTTCTGCACATCATTTACTATGCTAACAGTGTTTTGAAAGATGCATAGAAGAATTACATAACCACAGAAAAGGAGTTGCTTGCAGTGGTTTATGCCATTGACAACTTCAGATCTTATTTAGTAGGATCAAAACTGATTTTGTACACTGACCATGCTGCTCTAAAATATCTCCTCACAAAGCAGGATTCAAAATCCAGACTCATAAGATGGGTATTGCTTCTGCAAGAGTTTGATATAGAAATAAGAGACAGAAATGGGACAGAAAACCAAGTAGCTAATCACCTGTCCCGGATAGAACCAGTAGCAGAGGCATCCCCTCTTCCTATTGAGATCTCTGAAACCTTCCCGGATGAGCAACTCTTTGCCATTCAGGAAGTACCTTGGTTTGCAGACATTGAAAACTATAAAGTTGTAAGATTCATACCCAAAGAGTACAGTGAGCACAAACATTATCTTGCAGGCAATGTTGAGCAAGAATGCTCAAAACTGAGACTAAATTAAAAGCTCAGTAAAAGGAGTCACAAAAACAGCTGCAAAATTAAAGTGGAATCAAAAACAGCATCAAAAACAGCACACCCTAGAGGACAGGCTTACTAGCGTTTAAACGCCAGTAAGGATAGCATAATGGACGTTTAACGCCCATGCAGGCAGCATTCTGGGCGTTAAATTCCAGAATAGGCAGCATTATGGGCGTTTAACGCCAGAAATGGTAACATTCTGGGCGTTCAGAAAAACGCCCAGTAAAGAAGGATTCCTGGCGTTTAACGCCAGCCAGGTGATGGGATATTTTTGCGGAAAAACGAATTTCTCCAAAAGACCCAAAACTAACTGGCAAGTGCACCGGGTCGTATCAAGTAATAAAACTCACGGGAGTGAGGTCGATCCTACAGGGATTGATGGATCAAGCAACTTTAGTGGGTGATTAGTTTAGTCAAGCTAACATTTGTGTGATAATTGATGCAGCAGAAAGTAAATGACAAGGAAAATTAAAGTGCAGAAAGTAAATTGGACAGTAACTTAAAGAACAAGGAAGTTAAATAGCAAGAATCTTAAATTGCAAGAAAAGTAAATTGCATGAAAGTAAAGGAGACTGGGTGCAGGGAAATTGAATGAAAGCAGTAAATCAAAGCTTAGAACAATTGCAAGGAAATTAAAATTGCATGAAAAGTAAATTCAGATCACAGTGGCTCAAATGTAAAATGCAGAGGAACAAAAGTGCTGGAAAGTAAATTGGGAACAAGGAGATCAGAGAGCAAAGTGACTGTGCTTAAATTGTAGAAATTTAAAAGGATGTTGAAGATCTCAGGAGTGGATCCTTCCTTGATTCAACAAGAGAAAAGTTGCAGAGAATTAAAAAAAGATTGCAGAAGAAGTAAAGAGAAGTTGCAAATAGAAAATGAAAACAGAATTCCTTCCAATCTCAATTCAAGATTCAAAATAGAAAATGAAACTCGGAGAGAGAGCTCTGTATTCCTAATGCTCCCTAGTGGAGCTCGCCCCCCTCCTCTCTATTCGGGCTTCCTATTTATAGGCGTTTTTACAAAATGAAAATAAAATTCTAACGCTCTGAATGTCAGATTTCTAACCCAATTGGAATCACCTCAATTGGAGATCTACAACTCAAGTTATGCTCATTTGAAGAGGACAAGGTTGCTGGCTTTGGTGTGCAGCGTTTGAGGCGACGTTTGCCTTAAACGTGGTCGAAAACGCCAGTTCTGGAGGCTCAAACATATTGTCCACCCCATACTATTATATATTGTTGGAAAGCCCTGGATGTCTACTTTCCAATGACGTTGAGAGCGCGCCATTTGGATTTCTGTAGCTCTAACGATCACAGATTCAAGGGAAGTTTGTGAGGGTTGTGAATGTTCATGTTCCTTTATCACCTCAAGAGCAGTTTCAGGTTCCACTACTTTCACCACCTCTTCTTTTTTTGTAATTTCACTTGACACAGGGACCTTGCATTCTTGTTTTTCCATTTTCTCCTTCCTTGCATTCAACAATTGGTCTACCATCACTTCCATGTTTTTGAGGGAGTTTTCTAGTTCTTTATGGTATTTCTCTTCCTCCTCCGCAAATCTTTTGAGCATGGACTCAATCTTTGAGAGGCTTTGGTTCATGGAAGTTTGTGTGGGTGGTGAGTTTTGACAGAGGCTTTCTGTTGAAGCGTGGTCAAGTGATGATATCTTCGGATGAATATCATATGGAGCATCATACATGGTTGATTAAATCAAAGGAAGCATGAAAATCTACCCACTTGGCTTGCTTATGGCTTAAGAAAGTGCATAAAACCTATTGAAAACAAATGAAAAAGCATAGAAAAACATGACATGGTGACATGTCATCACCAGGGTATCTAGCTGGGCGTTAAATGCCCAAATAGGCAAACAAGTGGGCGTTAAATGCCAGAATAGATAGCATTCTGGGCGTTTAACGCCAGGATGACACAAGGGAGGTAATTTTGTTTCCAATTCGATTTTTTTCAATTTTTCATGTTTTAATTCATAATTTTTTGCATCAAGCATATTTTAAACTTTCATCTTTCAATTTCTATTTTCAAGAATTAATAATCTTTCCAATTCTATTTTTAATTCTTTTCAATTCCTTCCAAAACATTTTTAAAACTTACATATCTTTTCAAATTCTTTTCAAATCTTCTTAATTTTTCTTGTATACAGTAATAAGTTTTCAAAATTAATTGCATCATTCTTCTTCTACTCCCTTCTATCTTATTTTGCTCGAGGACGAGCAAAGCTTTTAAGTTTGGTGTGGAAAAGCTCAGCTTTTTTGCTTTCCATAACTACTAATGGCACCTAAGGCCGGAGAAACCTCTAGGATGAGGAAAGGGAAGTCAGTTGCTTCCAACTCTGAGTCATGAGAGATGGAGAGATTCATCTCAAAAGCCCATCACTAGAAAGAGGATGGAGCAAACAAGAGAGCCCACTCATGGACCTCAATAAGAGCACTCCATTATCCTCCATAAAATCATAGAGGACCAAAAGGCCATAAAAGAGGAGCAACAAAGGCAAGGAAGAGATATTGAGGAGCTAAAGCACTCCATGGGATCTTCAAGAAGAAGAACTAGCCGCCATCACTAAGGTGGACCCGTTCTTTAATTTCCTTGTTCTTATTTTTCTGTTTTTCGGATTCTATGCTTTATGTTTTGTCTATGTTTGTGTCTCTATTATATGATCATTAGTGTCTAGTGTCTATGTCTTATAGCTATGAATGTCCTATGAAACCTTCACCTTTCTTAAATGAAAAATGTTTTTAATTGTAATAGAACAAGAAGTGCATGAATTTCGAATTCTATCTTGAAATTAGTTTAATTATTTTGATATGGTGACAATAATTTTTGTTTTCTGGATGAATACTTGAACAGTGCATATTTTTGAATTTGTTGTTTATGAATGTTAAAGTTGTTGGCTCTTGAAGGAGAAATATTATTTGATAATCTGAAAAATCATAAAATTGATTCTTGAAGCAAGAAAAAGTAGTGAAAAGCTTGCAGAAAAAAAAAGAAAAGAAAAAAAGTGGCGAAAAATAAATAAATAAATAAAAAAGAAGGAAAAAGAAAAAGCAAGCAGAAAAAGCCAATAACCCTTTAAACCAAAAGGCAAGGGTAAAAAGGATCCAAGGCTTTGAGCATTAATGGATAGGAGGGCCCAAAGGAATAAAATCCTGGCCTAAGCGGCTAAACCAAGTTGTCCCTAACCATGTGCTTGTGGCGTGAAGGTGTCAAGTGAAAAGCTTGAGACTGAGCGGTTAAAGTCGTGGCCCAAAGCAAAAAAAGAGTGTGCTTAAGAGCTCTGGGCACCTCTAACTGGGGACTCTAGCAAAGCTGAGTCACAATCTAAAAAGGTTCACCCAGTTATGTGTCTGTGGCATTTATGTATCCGGTGGTAATACTGGAAAACAAAATGCTTAGGGTCACGGCCAAAACTCATAAAGTAGTTGTGTTCAAGAATCAACATACTGAACTAAGAGAATCAATAACACTATCTGAATTCTGAGTTCCTATGGTTGCTAATCATTCTGAACTTCACCGGATAAAGTGAGATGCCAAAACTGTTCAGAAGCAAAAAGCCACTAGTCCCGCTCATCTAATTAAAACTAATCTTCATTGATGTTTTTGGAATTTATTGTATATTCTCTTCTTTTTATCCTATTTTTTTTTTTAGTTTCTTGGGGACAAGCAACAATTTAAGTTTGGTGTTGTGACGAGCGGATAATTTATACCCTTTTTGGCATTGTTTTTAGGTAGTTTTTTGTATATTTTAGTTACTTTTATTATATTTTTATTAGTTTTTATTCAAAAATCACATTCCTAGACTTTACTATGAGTTTGTGTGTTTTTCTATAATTTCAGGCATTTTTTGGCTGAAATTGAGGGACCTGAGCAAAAATCTGATTTAGAGGCTGAAAAAGGACTGCAGATGCTGTTGGATTCTGACCCTCCTGCACTCGAAATGAATTTTCTTGAGCTACAGAAGCCCAATTGGCACGCTCTCAATTGCGATGGAAAGTAGACATCCTGGACTTTCCAGCAATATATAATAGTCTATACTTTACTCGATATTTGATGGCCCAAACTGGCGTTCAAAGTCAGCTTAAAACTTTCTGGCGTAAAACGCCAGAACTAGCACCCTTTTCGGCGTTAAACGCCCATTCTGGCACCCAGGGTGGCGTTTAATGCCAACTTTGGGCATATGCACGTGAAAGCTTGGAAGCTCAGTGACAAACGGACTTCTGCTGGTAAAGAATTTTGTCAAATTATATTCGCATTGTAAGTATAATTTCTAAACCAATAGAGAATCCTTTCGTACAAAAACTTTGGATGTCACAAGTAACGAAACCCAATAAAATTTATAACCGAAGTATTTAAACCTCGGGTCGTCTTCTCAAGGAATTGCACGGAAGTATGATTTATTATTGGTTATGGAAAAGTGTATATTTTTGGGTTTTTGAAAGGAAAAACTACAAAAAGTACCCATGAAGTTTATGAATGCTGACAAAAGTACCCATAAACTAAGGAAATTAATGCTATACCCATGAAAGATGGATTCCGTATGACAAAAGTATCCAAATCCTAATTTTTTATTGATTTTTTAATAAAATTCCTAAACTACCCCACCCTAACCCCATTCTACCGTCACTCCCTCTCTTCTCTTCTTCCTCTCTCCTCACTTATCCCTCAAAAACCCTCACAGAGTCATAGAAACTCTCCTCTTACCTCCTCATTGCCGTCCACCACCCACCTACTCCATTACCGCCAATCTCTTCCCCTCTCACTACTTCACCCTCTCACTATTGAGGTGACTACAACACCTTCATCGCACACATGTGACCCAACTTAAGGAGAATGCTGCTGCGGCATGCCTGTTGTAGCCGAGGAAAACGTCGTCATGGCACGTCTAACCCAGCTGAGGAGAACACCGTCATCGCACACCTGAGAAGAGAGAGGGGTCATGGTACTCTTGCATGCAGAAAGCGGGTTCGGTAAAGAGAAATCAGAAAAGAAAGGGAGGCGACATTGTGGATGGAGGTTCTGCCATTGACGACGTTACAGTTGGCTGGCGAAGAAAAAGGTATTTCTTTTTTTTAAATATTTTTATTTTATTTTTCTTCTTTTTAGAAATTGATTTAGTTACTACTAAAATGATACTGTTCTATTTTTTTTTAAATCTGCTTCTATTTTTTTATGAAGGCTGAGATTGATTTATAGAAGATCCAATTGATGGCTACTTCTACTTCTGATTTTTGCTGAAATAAATTTCAAATTGGATGAATGGATTTGAAAATTTTTATGTTTTGAGTATTTTTTGGTGTTTGGTTAATTTGGTTTGGGTATGAATTATAAACTTATGAGTGAATCGGTTGAGGTCCGATCCTCTACCACCACCACTACTACCATTGATTTCGGTCTGGTTTGTTGTAGGAGTAGTTTTGGACTCCATGGCAAGAGTTGGTATAAATTGAGTTATGAAAGGTTGAAAAAGTGAGTTGAGGTTGAGTGTAGGGTAGTTTAGGAATTTTATTAAAAAATCAACCAAAAATTAAGATTTGGATACTTTTGTCATACGGAACCCATCTTTCATGGGTACAGCGTTAATTTCCTTAGTTTATGGGTACTTTTGTCAGCGTTCGTAAACTTCATGGGTATTTTTGGTAGTTTTTCCTTTTTGAAATAAGGAACAAGTAATTTAAATGGAAAGAAAGATAAATTAATAATTATAAAAATCTCTTACAAGGTATAAGAACTGGAAATTCCATCCTAGTTATCCTTATCAGGTGTGATGTGAATTGTTATTACTCCCACTTAGTTAACCCTTACTAAATAAAGGAAAGTCAAGTGGACCAATCAATTTGATCCTTAACTCCTAGTCAACTCCTGTGGAAAGACTAGCTTTAGAGCGATCCAAATCAATCAGCAATTCCAAACTTTCAATCAACTATTGAGTCTGATAACTCAAGTGTTACCAATTACTTAACCAAAGAAAAAAGGGAGAAAATCTACTCGAATAAAAATGCCTTCAGATTGGAAGTAGTAGTAACATAAATAAAAGAAAGAAATCTTAAATCTGAAAGACCTTAAATTATATTAAATGAAGAAATCAACTCTAACACGAAGTTCATAAGCCAAATTGAAAAGATAAATAACAATTAAAGTAATAGAATAAATAAAAGTAGAAAATAAATTAAAGAAACATTGAACCTGGAATGAAGAGAAGTAGCCTAATCATAATAGAAATCCTAAATCCTAATCCTAAATCCTAAGAGAGAGGAGAGAACCCCTCTCTCTCTCTCTCTCTAAAACTACATCTAAAACCTAAAATTATGAATATGAATGTTGTCTCTGTTGTTGAATGAATGAATGGATTGATTTCCCCACTTTATAGCCTCTAATATGTGTTTTTTGGGTCAAAAACTGGGTCAAAAACAACCTAGAAATCGCCACCAGTGATTTCTGGTACGTACAGGTTGCTGCAAAGTCACGCGGAAGAGTCGTCCACGCATTAGCGTGGATTGGGTTTTTGCCAGGTCACGCATCCGCGTGATCCACGCGTGCAGGTCACCTAGCTTTGAGGAATCAATGGCAAATTATATATCGTCGTGAAGCCCCGGATGTTAGCTTTCCAACGCAACTAGAACCATATCATTTGGACCTCTGTAGCTCAAGTTATGGTCGATTTAGTACCAAGAGGTCAGGCTGGACAGCTTTAGCAGTTCCTTCAGTTTCTTGTATTCCTTCCACTTTTGCATGCTTCCTTTCCATCCTCTAAGCCACTCCTACCCTATAATCTCTGAAATCACTTAACACACATATCAAGGCATCGAATGGTAATAAGAGAGGATTTAAACATAGCAAATTTAAGGCCAAAGAAGCATGTTTTCAATTGTAGCACAAAATCGGGAAGAAAATTGTAAAACCATGCATTTTGTATGAACAAGTGTATGAAATATTGATAAAATCCACTCAATTGAGCACAAGATAAATCGTAAAATAGTGGTTTATCAAACTCCCCACACTTAAACATTAACATGTCCTCATGCTAAGCTCAAGAGAAGCTATAAAGGGGTGAAGAGGAATGGAAGAATGTATGAAATCCAACCTATCTGTATGAATGCAACTATATGCAAGATGCTTTTACCTACTTGGTTTAAAAGTAAATAAATTCTCCAAGAATAAATATGCACTGGATCTAACTATTTCAAATTACAAAATAAAGTATAAGTAAACTTGCAGAAGAAAATAGCCCATGAAAGCCGGGAACAAAGAATCGAGCCTCGAACCCCACCGGAAGTGTATGCACTCTAATCGCTCAGGTGTTTAAGGTTCGATCTCTCAATTCTCTACTAACCTTGCTTTCTAAGGTTTGCTTTTCTTCTACCAATCAACAAAAATTTAATGCATAAATACACATATCAAGAGGTCTTTTAAGGATTGTAATGGGGTTAGGGTCAAGGTAGGAATGTATTTGGTCAAGTGAACTAAAATCTGAATCCTTAATTAACTTAAACTTTCCACCTAACTTAGGACAATCCATGTAATCATAATATAAAGCCTAACTATCCATTAATCATGTCTTCCACGTATTCATGCATCCAAATTTCGAGTACAGTACATATGCATTGCTTTCACCATTTACTTTGGGGGCATTTTGTCCCCTTTTACTTATTTGCTCTTTTTTTTCTTTTCCTCTTTTTTTTCTATTTTTTTTGTTATTTTTATAAAATTATTTTTTTTCTTTTCTTTTTCAATGCATATGATTAAGGTATTGAATGCATGAACATATTCTCAACATTCTTTAACATTTTCTGAAAATTCTAACATACTCAATTCTCAAACCAAATGTTTTCAAACCGAATTTCCCCACACTTAATTCATGAGTACTTTCACTAGTCTAAGCTAACCAAGGATTCAAATTAAGGACATTATTATTTTCCGCATAGAGTTAATGATGTGCTAAAGTAAAGAACAAAGGGGTATAATAGGCTCAACATTGGTTTGCAAAGGATAATGAAAGGGTAAGGCCATATGGGTATGTAAGCTTAGTGAAATAAAGGCCTCAATCATATAAGTGCATGCATACATAAAACAATGGAAATATATAATTAAGCAAGACAAAGATCACAATTTTAGAGAGAACAACACACACCAAAAATAAAATATTGGTTGATAAGATGCAACTAATCAAATAGGCTCAAAATCTCACTAGGTTGTGTGTTCGAGCTCTAAACCATGTTCCAGTATAATATTTCTTCAAACAAGTTCAATAAAAATTTTGATTCAAATTAGTGAAATGCTATAAAAAGTTTTTTGAAAAAGAAAATATTACTTTAATCAAGTGGTAAAATATGCACAAAATCAAACAAATATGCAATCAAACATGCAAATGCAACAATGAACAAACAAAAAAAATAAAATATTGGTGTTGAAAAGAAAATAACTAACCCATGGAGATTGGTATCGACCTCCCCACACTTAAAGGTTGCACCGTCCTTAGTGCATGCTGAGATGTGCAGGTGGACGGGCTACTACAACTGATGGTTTTCTCTAGAGATTGTGCAGGTGGACTTGTTTGTTTCTCCATATAGAAGTTTCTGTTTCTCTTCCTCGGTGGCCATCCTGAAAGAAGAGGAAAAAGAAGGAAAGTAACCCAGAAACAAGGATAGGAAACAAATAAAATATGATTGGGTTAATGCCAAATAGTGAGAGTCTCAGTTACATGGTAGCTACAACATGCAGGTGAGAAAACAATAGAAGCAAATGGCATATCAATAGTGCAAGAATTACAATAATGGGGGAGAGAGTGTGGGTAATGCAAGATAGTGTAAGTTCATGTCAATGCAAGATAATATAAGTATCATGAAGGAGTAGCATTGACTTATGAAGAATAATACCCAGTCAGAGTAAAACAAGTCATGAAGCACCATAATAATTCAAGAAAAAATGCAATAGTTTGAATAAGAAAATTTTAACATCAATGGAAAAATAATAAATTTAGAAAAGAAAATAAAAATATGCACAAAATTAAAATGCAATGAATGAAAGTATGCAAATAAATTAAGTAAAATAGAATGAAAGTGAAAAAGGATGAAAAGTTAAAGAGATGAAGAAGAAGAAAGTAAGAAAGAATAAAGAAGAAAGAAATAAAAAGGGAGAAGAGAAAATTAGGATTAGGAAAGAAAGGACAAGATAGCAGGCGTTGATCTTGATGAGCTGTGCGTCGCATGTGACGCGGATGCGTGGGTCACGCGATCGCGTGGTGTGTGATATTTTTTAGGTGACGCGGACGCGGGGTCACGCGATCGTGTGGCCTGATTTGTGCTATTGGCGCGAGTGCAGCCTCGCGTACGCACAACTTTCTGTTTTATATGCATTTTGTAAAAAATCTGGGTGACGCGGGCGTGTGGGTGACGCAATCACGTGAATAGCCATATTTTGAAAAACGACGCGGACGCGTGGGGCACGCGTTCATGTGGTAAGGCTTGTGCTTCCAGCACTATTCTAGCCCCACTCCATCATAACTCTCTGCCATACACCTCTTTACGTCAATTTTGCAGGGCCACGCGGTCGCGTGGGAGGCGCTTTTTCAAAATGACGCGGACGCGTCATTGACGCGGTTGTGTGGGCATGCTTGTGCCTAAGGCACACCTCTAGCCACGCTTTCGCGTGACTCTCTGCTTCTTTCTTCCATGTTTCGAATGCACCTATGACACAGACGCGTCAGCGACGCTTACGCGTCGCGTGCGTTTTTTTTTTTTTATGCAGAATGCAAATGCTGATGCAGGAACTATGAATGAACACTAAGAAAAAAATAAAATAAAATAAAACTAAAAATAAAACAAAATAAATAAAACTAAGACTGAAAAAGAACGATTATACCATGGTAGGTTGTCTTCCACCTAGCACTTTTAGTTAAAGCCTTAAGTTAGACAATTGGTGAGCTCCTTGTTATGGTGGCTTATGCTTGAACTCATCCAGTAATCCCCACCAATGTTTGCAATTCCAATATCCTCCGGGATCCCACACTAGTTGTATAGATCCTTCAAGCAAGTTAAAGCAAGTGACAAGGCACCAGGAGTGTTGATTGGTAGAACAAATTCGGGGATCCCAAACCTTGCTTTTGCACCCGTCTTCTTGTTGATCATTATTGTTCCAACCGGGTGGCAAGCAATCTGAATTCTTACTAAAGCAGCCAAACAAATTCCTAGACCCATTCAGTTGAGCTTTATACCAACCCTTATGTTTCAATTTGGAGCATGCAACCATATTGAACCTTGCATGACAATTCCTACCACTAACCATTTCCCTCTTACTCTTATAGCCACAAAGAGCTCTAAGTTGCCCATCTGTCTCAAGCAAAGCATATTCAAGTGGGCTAATTAAGCTTAGAGATGAAAGATTTACCCACTTGAATGAAGGAATGGACGGTGATGACTTCGGGGGAGAGGTCTCCAACAATTTTGGCAAGGTGATTTCCAGCTCCATTCTCTTGAGCTCTTCTTTGAATTCTTCCACCTCCTTGTAAGCTTCTTCAATTTCAACCTCTTCCTCTTGGTAGCTTTCTTCCAATTCGATCTCTTCTTCATTGTTCACCAAGGGCATGGGAGGTTGTGCTTCTTCTTCTTTGATCTCCATATCTAGTCCAATGGGAGAGGATTCAAATGTAGATAAGAATTCATCAATGATTGAATCCATCTCTTGATCATCCCCTTCAAAGTCTTCAACCATGATATGCCTTGGAGGTTGTACACCCTCCTCAACATCAATTTTAAATTTCTTGGAAGGAGGCTCTAGGACTTGACTTTCCCATGGAGGTTCAGTATTTCCGAAGTCTTCTTCCTCTTCAATAATTACGGCTTCCTCCAGTTGTTCTAGTACAAAATCAAACTCCTCCTTGATGTCTTCCATATAGGGTGGTGGTGCACCAGAGCTTGAGGGCTGAGTATTCGAGGTAGAAGATTGGTCCATGAGGGATATAAGAGCTTGAAGAGTAGATGTGAGACTAGTGATAGAGGCAAGTGTGGTATGAAGCTCTGTTTGCCCTTGGTGAAAAACACCAAGGGTGTTGTCATCCAGTGGAGGTTGGGGTGGATATGGCTTAGGGTCATATGGAGGTGAATGGTGTAAAGGGGCTTGTGAGTATGGTGGTTCAAAGGTGTGTTGGGGAGGTGGTTCATAAGCATATGATGGGGCTTGTTGGTAACTACAAGGGGGTCCACAAAATCTATCATCTTGGTATGCACCTCGGAATGGCTCCTGACCATAGTAATTTGGTGGATGTTGGTTGTCATGAAGGGGTCCACCATATCTAATGTCTGGGCATGCATTGTAGGATGGTCGTTGTCCATGGTATCTTGGAAGGTGTTGTTGCCGAAAGGGTTGATCAGATCCTCGTGGCTCCTTCCAACTTTGATTGTTCCGACCTTGATGTATGTTCCTGTTATAGCTTCCATTCCTTCCAACAACATTAGAACCAAACTTAAAACCAGAGGTGTGAGAATTCATAGTAGCAAGAGAAAATAAAAAACAAAAACTAAAAAAAATTAACGAAAATAAACTCCTAAAACTAGAAACACTGACAACAATATAAGATAAAGATTTGAAAAATGTTTAAATTTTGAAAAGGTTTGATTTTTAAAATTTTAAATTTAAATTTTGAAATTTGAATTTTGAATTTTGGAATTTAAATATTGAAATTTGAAATTTGATTTTGAAATAAGATAAGATAATATTTTGAAAAAGATATGATTTTTTTGAAAAAGATTTGAATTTTGAAATTTAAAACTAAGATAAGATAAGATAAAAATTTTAAAATAAAAATCTGAATTTTTTTTTTTGTAATTTTCAAAAAAAATCAATTAAAATAAAGAGAAAAGATATTTTTGAATTTAATGAGGAAAGAGAAAAATAATAAAATGACATCAAACTTAAAATTTTTAGATCAAAACGAAGAAAACAACCAAGAACAACTTGAAGGTCAAGATGAACACGAAGAACAACTTGAAAATCAAGAAAGAACAAGGAACATTATTTTCAAAAATTTTAATAACTAAATAAAAACCAATAACCTCTTAATTTACGAAAAAGCAAAAATAAAAACAAAAATAAAAACAAATAAACAAGCAAAAAGCAAATATTTACAATAACCAATAATAAGGCACACGTTTGCAATTCCCCGGCAACGGCGCCATTTTGACGAACGGACTTCTGCTGGTAAAGAATTTTGTAAAATTATAATCGCGTTGTAAGTATAGTTTCTAAACCAATAGAGAATCCTTTCGTACAAAAATTTTGGTTGTCACAAGTAACAAAACCCAATAAAATTTATAACCGAAGTATTTAAACCTCGGGTCGTCTTCTCAAGGAATTGCAGGGAAGTATGATTTATTATTGGTTATGGAAAAGTGTATATTTTTGGGTTTTTGAAATAAGGAACAATTAATTTAAATGGCAAGAAAGATAAATTAATAATTATAACAATCTCTTGCAAGGTATAAGAACTGGAAATCCCATCCTAGTTATTCTTATCAGGTGTGATAAGAATTGTTATTGCTCCCACTTAGTTAACCCTTACTAAATAAAGGAAAGTCAAGTGGACCAATCAATTTGATCCTCAAGTCCTAGTCAACTCCTGTGGAAAGACTAGCTTTAGAGCGATCCAAATCAATCAGCAATTCCCAATTTTCAATCAACTGCTGAGTCTGATAACTCAAATGTTACCAATTACTTAACCAAAGGAAAAAGAGAGAAAATATACTCGAATAAAAATACCTTCAGATTGGAAGCAGCAGTAATATAAATAAAAGAAAGAAATCTTAAATCTGAAATACCTCAAATTATATTAAATGAAGAAATCAACTCTAACATGAAGTTCATAAGCCAAATTGAAAAGATAAATTACAATTAAAGTAATAGAATAAATAAAAGTAGAAAATAAATTAAAGGAACATTGAACCTGGAATGAAGAGAAGTAGCCTAATCATAATAGAAATCCTAAATCCTAATCCTAAATCCTAAGAGAGAGGAGAGAACCTTTCTCTCTCTAAAACTACATCTGTATTTTCTGGGCCGAAAACTGGGTCAAAAAAGCCCAAAAATTGCTGGTACGTACAGGTCACTGTAAAGTCACGCAGAAGCGTCGTCCACGCGTTAGCGTGGATTGGGTTTTTGCCAGGTCACGCGTCCGCGTGATCCACGCGTGCGCGTCACCTGGCTTTGGGGAAGCTATGGCAAATTATATATCGTTGCGAAGCCTTGGATGTTAGCTTTCCAACGCAACTGAAACCACTTCATTTGGATCTCTGTAGCTCAATTTATGGTCAATTGAGTACCAAGAGGTCAGGCTGGACAGCTTTAGCAGTTCCTTCAGTTTCTTGTATTCCTTCCACTTTTGCATGCTTCCTTTCCATCCTCTAAGCCATTCCTGCCCTATAATCTCTAAAATCACTTAACATACATATCAAGGCATCGAATGGTAATAAAAGAGGATTTAAACATAGCAAAGTTAAGGCCAAAGAAGCAAGTTTTCAATCATAGCACAAAATCGGGAAGGAAATTGTAAAACCATGCATTTTGTATGAACAAGTGTATGAAAGATTGATAAAATCCACTCAATTGAGCACAAGATAAACCATAAAATAGTGGTTTATCACTCAGCCTAGACACGCACCAAGTGGGTCCCGGAAGTGGATTTCTGCACTATCTGCACTTAGTTACTCGTTTTCTGTAAATCTAAGTTACTAGTTTAATATAAAAACTACTTTTGGAGATTTATTTTGCAACTCATGATATTTTACACTTCATATTGTATCTTCTACGGCATGAGTCTCTAAACCCCATAGGTGGGGGTGAGGAGCTCTGCTGTGTTTCAATGGATTAATGTAATTACTACTGTTTTCTATTCAATCACGCTTGATTCCATTCTAAGATACTCACTCGTACTTCAATATAGAGAATATGATGATCCATGACACCCATCATTATCCTCAACCTATGAACGCGTGCCTGACAACCACTCCCGTTCTATCTGAGCTCAACGTAGTCATTGGGCAATAGCTTGAGTGCGTATCTCTTGGGTTTCTAATCCACGGACCGAGTCCGGAGGTTAGAACCTTCGTGGTATAGGCTAGAACCAATTGGCAGCATTCCTGGGATCAGAAAGTCTAAACCTTGTCTGTGGTATTCCAAGTAGGATCCGGGAAGAGATGACTGTGACGAGTTTCAAACCTGCGAATGTTAGGCGCAGTGACAGTGTGCAAAAGGACAAGGGTCCTATTCCGACGCTAGTGGGAACCGACAGATGATTAGCCGTGCGGTAGCTGTACATGGTATTTTTCATCCAAGACGAGAAATCCGACAGTTGATTAGCCGTGCAGAGATTGTACCTGGTATTTTTCATCCGAGAGGATCATACAACTTGCCATTGAAGCAAGCCATGCGTGTTTGGAGAAGAAGACAGTAGGAAAGCAGAGATTCAGATGACAGAGCATCTTCGGAACCTCAACCTGTTTCTCATTACTGAATCACAAGTACCATTTATTTCATGTTATTTACTTTTCATAAAAAAAATCATTTTTATCATTAATCTCCTGACTAAGATTTACAAAATAATCATAGCTTGCTTCAAGCCGACAATCTCCGTAGGATCGATCCTTACTCACGTAAGGTATTACTTGGACGACCCAGTGCACTTGCTGGTTAGTTGTGCGGAGTTGTGAAAAGTGTAATCACAATTTCGTGCACCAACTGGCACGGTAAAGAAACCATATTCAGGGTTCACCCCGAGTAACGTTGGGTTTCGGGTAGACAAACGACACATGAGCTCATGGCCTGCACTAGGAACAGTCATGCATCATCTTGTTTGCACATATGAACTTTCTTTGAATTATTTATTGCCATTTCATAATTGTTTATTCTACTTACTTGTTGCATATATTTGTGCCTTGTGTTTCTGTGTTTGTTCTTTTTCCATTTCACGACAACTTAGAGACAAAGATCTTAGGCTCCTTTTTTTTACCTTGCTGAGAACTTTAAGTTCTCACCCTTCTTTTCTTTCTTTTTCCCCCCTCTCCAGATGGGATCGGTAGAGGAGTTCTACGAGTTTCGTCTAATTCTGAGCTATAAGGACACAGTGAGGGACGGAGTCTTCATTTGGAGGACGCTATGGACCCGCATCTACGTTTCACACGAGCCCGAGTTTCATGTCTCTGTATAGTGCCATCTCTTTGACTTTGGCATGACGTACGCGTTTATGCTATCCAAGTTTCACCTACTTGGAGATCAGTCCCCCTCTTCTCGTCTCTTTCTCTTGGTAGGACCACGTGATGAACGGATTTTTAACGATTTAGAATTTCACAAATAAAATCTCGTCGAAGTATAGTTTCTAAACCAACACTAATCCCTTCATAAAAAAATTTGTTTGTCACAAGTACAAACCCCTAAAATTATAAACCGAAGTATTTAAACCTCGGGTCGTTCTCCCTATGAATTACGATAAAGTGCCTTGTTATTAGTTATGAGATGTATTTTGGGGTTTTGGGGATAATAGGCAAGAATATAAATGGCAAAGGAAATAAACTAATAACTAGAAAAGCTCTTGGTAAGGAATGAGAATTAGAAGTCCTATCCTAGTTATCCTTCTCAATTGTGACAACAAATTGTCCATTGCTCCCACTTAGTTAACCTCTAACCATGGAGGAAAGTCAAGTGGATGAATCAATTTGATTCCACAAGTCCTAATCAACTCCTAAGGAAAGACTAGCTTTAGAGGCATTCAAATTAACTAGCAACTTCTAATCTTTAATTAACAAAGGCATTAGATAACTCAAGAGTCACTAATTACTCTACCAAAGCCAAGAGGAGAAAAATCTACACTAAAGCTAAAAGAAGCATTTCATGAAACACATAAAAGGCAATAAAAGTAAACAACATGAATTAAGCAATTCAACAATAAAGGAACATCAATCATAAATTGCATTGAAAGAGAAATAGAAGAGCATCAACATAAAAGTAAAGAATTACAAGAATTAGATGCAAAATTAGAAAGAGGAAAGGTAGAAGAAGAAGAATTACAAAAGGAAAAGTAAATCAAAGCATGAAATTAACCTAGATCTAAGAGATTCTAATCTAGATCTAACCTAATCCTAATTCTAGAGAGAAGTGAGAGATTCTCTCTCTAAAACTAAACTAAACTAATCTAAAGTAAATTAATGTCTAAAAGTATATTGATTCTTTTTCATTCCTTGGTTTAAATAGCATCAGAAATGAGTTGGATTTGGGCCTGGGAAGCCCAGAATTCACCCCTAGCGGATTCACTTTAAGTGGGTCACGTGCGAACATCGACGCGTACGCGCACCTCACATGTACGCGTCGCTTGACAAATTTCCATTCACGTGTACGTGTCATGTGCGCGTACGCATCGCCATGCGACGTCACAGTCCACGCGTGTGCGTCTGTTGCGCGTGCGCGTGGATCTCAGCATCCCAAATCCTTGCTTTTCCATGATTTCTCTACTTTGCATGCTTTTCTCTCCATTCCTTTGATCTATTCCTAGCCTTTTCAATCTAAAATCACTAACACACAAATCAAGGCATCTAGTGGAATCAAAGATGAATCAAAATTGGCAATTAAGGGCCCAAAAAGCATGTTTTCACACTTAAGCACAAATTAGGAGACAATCATGAAACCATGCTATTTCATTAAATAAATGCGGGTAAAAGGTCATAAAATCCCCTAAAATCAATACAAGATAAACCCTAAAAATGGGGTTTATCAACCTCCCCACACTTAAACCAAGCATGTCCTCATGCTTAAACCAAGAGAAAGTAAAGGATATCAACATTTATTCAATGGAATCTAACTAAATGCAATCTACCTATATGCAACTATCTAAATGAATGTAATTGCTTGGCCAAAGTAAATCAATTCCCAAGAGAACATATATGCACAAGGGCCTAGGACTAGCAAGTCTAATCCACAATTGAATTGAGTTATTAAATATTTTTATAAACTTGCAAGAAAAGTGATGATCTTGAGTAGAGACATGTAATGGAGCAATCGATCCCTCACCGGAAGTGTTTGCACTCTATTCGCTCAAGTGTTTAGGGTTGATTCACTCAATTCTCTCCTAATCATGCTTTCCAAGATTTATTTTTCATCTAACAATTAACATTTATTCCATGCATGCATACAAGTATTATGAGGTCTTTTCATAGGTTGTAATGGGGCTAGGGTCAAGGTAGGATGCATATTTGGTCAAGTGAGCTTGAAATTTGGATCTTTGATAAGCTTAAACTTCCCACCTAACCTATGACATCCTATACAATTCCAAACTAACCTAACTACCCATTTTTCACTTTTTCTCATACTCATGCATTTCCTTTTCTTGATCACAACCCATATGCATTGATTCTTATTGAACTTTACTTTGGGGCATTTTGTCCCCTTTTTATTTCTTCCTTTTTCATTTTTTTCTTTCTTTTTTTCTATTTTTTTTTCTTTTCTTTTCCATACTCTTCTTTTTGTTTCTTTTTCTTTTTCTTTCTTTTTCTATTTTTCTTTCTTTCAAACTATATACAAGAACATCAATGCATAAGGTCTATACATTTAATCAATACATACGCATGTACCCAATTCCTAATATTTGTAACAAAAATACAAAATTACCCTTTTATTCAACCAAGGTCCCAAGTTTTTCCACTCTTGAATGTTACACACTCACACTAGCCTAAGCTAATCAAAGATCCAAATAAGGACATTTATTGTTTTTCACTTCAAGGTTTGTAATGTGCTAAATTAAGAACAAGTAGGTCAATCGTAGGCTCAAATTGGCTAACAATGAAAGATAAAAGGTAAGGCTATTTGGGTAAGTGAGCTAAATGAAATGATGGCCTTAATCATATAAATGCATGAATACACAAAATAATGGACATAAAGAATCAAACAAATCAAAGATTATAATCATAGAAAGAGAATAATGCACACAAGAAGGAAAATAAGTGGTTATAAGATGTAACCACACCATTAAAAAAATTTCATTATTTTGATTAAGCTTATTGTGTATATATATGCAAAAATAAGAAAAATGGAAACAAAAATCCTATAAAAGACCAAAAATGAAATGCAAAAGTGTTGGGATTAGAAACTTGTCACCCATGAACGCCGAATGATCGGATGACCTCCCCACACTTAAAAGTTTGCACCGTCCTCGGTGCACTCAAAGATGAGCAAGGGGGTATGGCGACTTTCCGGAATGCTACCTTCAGCTAGTAGATCAACCGGTTGCTGTGTGTTCTTTCTGTCGCTTCTATTTTTGCTTGTGGTGCATCATTCATGAGAAGTAGAAAATAACACCGTAAGATAAGGAGATACCAAAGCAAGGAAGCATAATTATTGGAATGAGGTAAATCACTAGGATTGAGTGAGTAAATTAGTGTGACATTTATGATAGTAGGGATGTGAGTCCCAAATTAGGTGCCTTTTAGAACACACATTAGCATAAAAGGTGATGTCACAAAAGAAGCATGCACTTCACGTATCCTAGTGTGCTTGAGATGCTTTAAGTAAACTTGTAAGGTAAAACAAGCATTAAAGAGGCATGAGAGCATTCAAGCTAAAAGCATATGGATGCATATGATCATGAAGCACAATGCATTTAGATAAATGCACAACATCTATCAAGAAATTTCCTAATCAAAGATTAGGGTTCAAATCACATGGTGGCCAAATCATGCAATTCAAGAAGAGTTACAAGCTCGAAGGCAATTCTCATCACTTGGTGTTCACAAAAGGTAAGCATAAAGAACTCAAAACTAAGTAGCAAAATATGACCTCAATGATAGAGTCCAACAATGAATAACAAAATGATTATGCTAAAATAGCATTCAATTAGTAATAAGCAGCAATATATGGTAAACTAAATCAATAATCCAAAACTTATTATGAAAAAAGAGAAAATAAAATGAAAACTAAACTAAGTTACTAACTAGCTAACCCAACTAACTAAAAGAAGTGGTTATAGATGTTGTTTGGAAGTGTTGGATGAGGGATAGGAGAAGGGAAGAAGAAAAGAGAGTGAAAGAAATGGAAAGAGGATAAGAAAAGAAGTGTAGTGAAGGAAGGGCATCCACGCGTACGCGTGCATGGCACGTGCGCATGGATGATGGTGCAATAGACGCAACGCGTACGAGCAGGTCATGTGTACGCGTGCATGGTAGACCTGAGAGAGGACACGTACGTGTCCATCACGCTTACGCATGGGTTGGTTTGTGCCTCAGGCGCAATGTTCGCACAGTGCACGCGTAACTCTCGGTTTCTGGCTGAAAGGTGGAAATTTAGTATCCACGCATACGCGTGCATGGTGCGTGCGCGTGGATAGGAGAAAATGCTTGATGCAAGCGTACGCGTGGCGTGCGCGTGCGCGTGGGTGGTGCTCTATTTTTCAAAATTTTTCTATGTTTTTGCACCAATCCAAGCACTCCAAACCTCCAAACAGCTACCAAACCACCATAAAACCTTATTCAATCATGATAGACTACCAAATAAACTCAACAAACTAATAAAAATAAGAAATTCAAACTAATTACCAATATGTACAAAAGAGAAAAATGAAAAGAAGTTACCATGGTGGGGTGTCTCCCACCTAGCACTTTTGTTTATTGTCCTTAAGTTGGATTTATGGGGAGCTTCTTATCAAGGTGACTTGTGCTTGAAGCTATCTTTGAACATCCACCAATGCTTGGTCCTCCATTGTGCCCCAAGATTCCTTATTAGTTGCATGATAAACCCCATTTGTAGGATTTATCTTGTGCTTGAATTAGGAGATTTTTATGACCTTTTACCCACATTTATCCAATAAAATAGCATGGTTTCATGATTGTCTCCTAATTTGTGCTTAAGTGTGAAAATATGCTTTTTAGACCTTTAAATTGATGATCTTAATTCACCTTTAATTTCACTAGATGCCTTAATTTGTTTGTTAAGTGATTTCAGGTTGAAAAGGCTAGGAATGAATCAAAGGAGTGAAGAGGAAAGCATGCAAGTGGAGAACACATGAAAAAGCCAAAGATTTGGATATCTTCATCCACGCGCACGCGCACTGTACGAGCACGTGTGGATCGCGAAATCTTCAGGGACACGCACACATACTGTACGCATACGCGCTGGTCTCCGCACGTGATTGTTCAATAGAAAACGTGCCCAGCCATTTCTGAGAGCTGTGGGGCCCAATTTACAACCAACTTTGGCGCCAAAATGCATATAAGGACCAAGGATTGAAGGAAAATCATCATCATTCACACACTTAGCATCATTTACACTCATCAGGATTAGTTTAGAGTTAGTTTCTAGAGAGAGAAGCTCTCTCTTCTCTCTAGAATTAGGATTAGGATTAGGTTTAGTTCTTAGATCTAGGTTTTGATTCATGCTTTCTTCTTCTTCTTCTTCTTCTTCTTCTTAATTCTTTGTTGTTACATTCATGATTCCTCTATTCTTTTGTTGTAATCTCTTCTAGTTTGTTTCTATGCTTTGTTGTAGATCTACTCTTGTTCCTTCTATTCTCTTTCAATTCAATTAGAGGTAATTCATAATAATTGTGCTTCTTTTGATTGTTGTTGTTAATTCTTTGTAATAATTGTTGTTAGATTCTATTTTTGTTGCCAATTTCCTAAGCTTTCCTTTTATGCCTTCCAAGTGTTTGATGAAATGCTTGGTTGGATTTTAGTGTAGATTTTATTCCTCTTGGCCTAGGTAGAGTAATTAGTGACACTTGAGTTATCTAATTCCTTTGTTGATTGATAATTAGAAGTTGCTAATTGATTTGGATACCACTAAAGCTAGTCTTTCCCTTAAGAGTTCGCTAGGACTTGTGGAATCAAGTTAATTCATCCACTGACTTTTCTCCATGGTTAGAGGTTAACTAAGTGGTAGCAATGGACAATTTGTGGTCACAATTGAGGAGGATAACTAGGATAGGACTTCTAGTTCTCATACCTTACCAAGAGCTTTGTTAGTTGTTAGTTTATTTATTTTGCCATTTATGTTTCTTGTCTAAAATCTCAAAAAACCCCAAAACATACTCCATAACCAATAACAAGACACTTTATTGCAATTCCTAGGGAGAACGACCTGAGGTTCCAATACTTCGGTTTATAAATTTAGGGGTTTGTACTTGTGACAAACAATCTTTTGTATGAAAGGACTATTGTTTGGTTTAGAAGCTATACTTGCAACGAGATCTCATTAGAGAAATTCTATACCATCAATAATCCAATCATCAAAATGGCACTGTTGCCGGGGAATTGCAATGGTGTTGTGTTATTGGTTATTGTATATATGTGAATATTGTGAATAGCTTGATTTTTGGCTTGCTTGCTAGTTTTTGCTAGTTTAGGACTTTGTTTCATTATTTCGTATTAGCTTTTGTCTTTATTTTCTATTTTCATCATGAATTCTCACCTTGGCTATGAGTGTGATTACAACTATGTTGTAGGAAATGAGAACTTCAATGAAGATGTGTATCAAGGATGAGACAATCAAAGGTGGGAGGAGCCATATGTACATGATCAATCTTCATGGCAACAACCTCCACCAATACACTATGAACAAGAGCCATTCTTTGATGCATATCAATCCAATGGCTATGGTGAATCCCCTTATCATTTTCAATTACCACCACCATATGCCTATCAGTCATATCCTCAACATGAACCTCAACCATACTCACAAGCCTCTTTTCACCAAACACCTCCATATGACCCTAATTCATATCCACCATATCAACCACCTTTTGAACCACATGAGCCATACATGGAGCCACCATTCCAATATCAATACCCCCAAGAACCACCTCAATATACACCACCACATCCTTACCAAGAAGAACCACCTTCCTATTATGAATCATTTCTCCAAGACAACGAACCCTCCTATCCACTCCAATCCTCAATGGATGAAATTCTTAGCCTTATACTTCAAGGGCAAGGAGAAATACAAAGGAAGACACTAGAATTCGTGGCTACCTTGACCAAGGTAGTAATCACTTTAGCCTCCCAATGCTTGAGAACTCAAAGCAATCCCATGGTCACATGTGGAGGATCAAAAGAAGAGCATAGTATGAAGGAGAGATTGGAAAGTCCGGTGGAGAAGGAGGAATGCCACTTTGTGTTAGAACAATTAGAGGAGCCTATGCTCATTGAAGAAGAGGAAGAAGTGGTTGAAGACTTAGGAGATGCAGAACCACCATTGGAACCTAGAATTGAAGAGAGCCCTCCCAAGAAGAATGAATTTGATGTTGAGGAGGAATGTGCATAACCTCCAAAACAATTTTTGAATGAAGACTTGGAATGAGTGAAGCAAGAATTGAGTTCCCTTGGTAATGAAGACCATGCATCCAATCTTCTTGGTGGTGAATCCTTTGCAAGTGAAAAACCTTCTCCCAATGAGATAGAAAGCAATGTGGAGGTAGATTTCTCTTAACCCCCCATTTATGATTTGAGTGATGGAGAAGAGTTGGATGAAATTGATGAACAAAGGATTGAAGTTGAAGAAGTTTGTGAAGAGGTGGAGGCAATCAAGGAAGAATATAAGGGAGTAGAGCTTGCAAGGACATTGGAGATACCTCTCCCCAAGCCACCACCATCAATTTTTTCATTCATGTGGGTAAATTCCTTATACTTAAGCTTTATAATTCCCCTTGAATATGGTTTGCTTGAGATGGATGGTCAACTTAGAAATATTTGTGGCTTTAAAAGCAAAAGGGAGATGGTTAGTGGTTGGCATTGTAAAGGTTGGTATAGAGCTAGATCGCTTGGGTCTAGGAAAATGCTTGGTCACTTCATTGAGAATTCATCGTGCCTACCACCCGGATGGACTAATAATGATGATCAACTTCAAGACGGGTGTGAAAATAAAGTGTGGGATCCCAGATTACAAAAAGAGGATCAACTTTGGGAGCCCCAAGCTTGTGAAGAATTCCATCAACACTTGGCTCAATCCATGAAAAATCTTGGGGCACAATGGAGAACCAAGCATTGCTGGGAGTTCCAAGATGAATTCAAGCACAAGCCACCTTGAGAGGAGTTCCCCATAAGTCCAACTTAAGGATAATAAACAAAAGTGCTAGGTGGGAGACACCCCACCATGGTAAAATCTTTTCATTTTTCTCTTTTGTACATATTGATAGAATTAGTTTAAATTCATGTTTTGTTTTGTTTGTTGAGTTTATTTGGTAGTTTAGTATGTTAAATAAAGTTTTATGGTGTTTTGGTAGCTGTTTGGAGGTTTAGAATGCTTGGATTGGTGCAAAAACATAGAAAAATTTTGAAAAATAGAGCACCATCCACGCGTACGCGCACTGCACATGTACGCGTGTATTAAGCATTTTCGCCCCTCCACACAGACGCGCCATGTACGCGTACGCGTGGATTGAGAAATTCCACCCCCAAGCCAAAAACCCGAGAGTTGTGTGAACGCTGCGCCTGCATTGTGCCTTTGGCACGAAACCACTCACGTGTACGCGCACCTGACGCGTACACATCACTCTCGAAATAAGCCATCGACACGGACGCGCCATGTACGCGTATGCGTCGCATCCATTGCACCACCATCCACGCGCGCGCGCTATGCACGCTTACGCGCGGATGTCCTCCCTTCATTACATTTCTTTTCTTCTCCTATTTCCATTTCTTTCCTTCTCTTGTCTTCTTCCCTTCTTCTACCCCTCATCCAACACTTCCAAACACCATTGATAACCATTTATTTTAGTTAGTTAATTAGTTAGTTAGTTAGTTAATTAGTTTAGTTTTAGTTTAGTTTTTCATTTCATTATAAGTGTTGGATTATTGATTTTGTTTACTATACATTGCTGCCTCTTATTGCCTAAACGCTATTTTAGCATGAATGTTTTTAGATGTTCATTGTTGGATGTTATTATTGAGTTTATATTTTGCTACTTGATTTTAAGTTCTTCATGCTTACTTTTTTTAAAATACCAAGTGATGAGAATCACCTTCGAGCTTTTAACTCTTCTTGAATTGCATGATTTGGCTACCATGTGATTTGAACCCTATTCTTTGATTAGGCAATCTCTTGATATTGGATGTTGAGCATTTATCTTAATGCATTGTGCTTCTTGATCATATGCATCCATATATATTTGGCTTGGATACTTTTGTGCTTCTTTAATGCTTGTCTTACCTTACAAGTTTACTTAAAGCATCTCAAGCACACTTGGATAAGTGAAGTGCATGCTTCTTTTGTGACATCACTTTTTATGCTAATGTGTATTCTAAAAGGTGCCCAATTTAGAATTCACACACCTTTTTGTCATTAATGTCACACTAATTCACTCACTCAATTCTAGTGATTAGTACCTCATTCCAACAATGTATGCTTCCTTACTTTTGTATTTTCTCATCTTATGGTGTTATTTTATACTTTTCATGACAATGCACCACAAGCAAAAATAGAAGCAAGACAAAGAACATGCAGCAACCGGTTGACCTACCAGCTGAAAGTAGCAACCCGGAGAGTCGTCGTACCCCCTTGTTCATCTTTGAATGTACCGAGGACAGTGCAAACTTTTAAGTGTAGGGAGGTCGTCCAACCAGTCGACGATTTTGGGTGAGAAATTTCTAATCTCACACTTTTGCATTTCATTTTAGGTTTTTAGGATTTTTTACTTGCATTTTCTTATTTTTGCATATATATACATAATAAGCTTAGTCAAAATAATGAAATTTTTTAAGATTTCTATCTATAGGGCACCAATTGATTTGAATAAAAACCTTTCATAGAACTTGCTTGAATTATATATATATATTGTGGACCATATTTTTGAGCTAAGAACACAAGCTTGCGAGTTTTGAGTCTAATGGTGTGGTTACATCTTATAACCACTTATTTTCCTTCTTGTGAGCATTATTCTCTTTCTATTATTGTAATCTTTGATTTGTTTGATTCTTTATTTCCATTATTTTGTGTATTCATGCATTTATATGATTGAGGCCATCATTTCATTTAGCTCACTTACCCAAATAGCCTTACCTTTTATCTTCCATTATTAGCCAATTTGAGCCTACGATTAACCCACTTTGTTCTTAATTTAGCACATTACAAGCCCTAAAGTAAAAAATAATAAAAGTCCTCTATTTGAATCTTTGATTGGCTTAGGCTAGTGTGTGTGTCATTCAAGTGTGGGAAAACTTGGGATATTGGGTGAATAAAAAGGGTATTTTTGTATTTTTGTTGTAAATATTGGGAATTGGGTATATGCTCATGTATTAATCAAATGTTAGACCTTATGCATTGATGTTCTTGTATATAGTTCGAAAGAAAGAAAAAAATGAGAAAGACAAAAGAAAAAAAATATGGAAAAGAAAAAAAAAGAAATAAAAAGGGGACAAAATGTCCCAAAGTAAAGTTCAATAAAATCAATGCATATGTGTTGTGAAATGAAAAGAAAATGCATGAGTATGAGAAGAAAAAAAGTGAAAAATGGGTAGTTAGGTTAGTTTGGAATTGTATAGGATGTCATAGGTTAGGTGGGAAGTTTAAGCTTATCAAAGATTCAAATTTCAAGTCCACTTGACCAAATATGTATCTTACCTTGACCCTAGCCCCACTACAACCAATGAAAAAACCTCATGATATGTGTATGCATACATGAAATATATGTTGATTGTTAGAAAAAAAACAAATATTAGAAAGCATGATTAGGGGAGAATTGAGTGAATCAACCCTAAATACTTGAGCGAATAGAGTGCAAACACTACCGGTGAGGGTTCGATGACTCAATTACATGTTTTCACCTATGATCATCTCTTCATGCAAGTTTGTAAAAATATTTAATAGCTTCAATTCAATTGTGGTTTGGCATGGTTATTAATACCCTTAGACCTTGTGCTTATATATGTTCTCTTGGGAATTGATTTATTTTGACCAAGCAAGTGCATTCATGTAGATAGTTGCATATAGTTTAGGTTGCATTTAGTTAGATTTCATTGAATAAATGTTGACACCCTTTGCTTTCTCTTGGTTTAAGCATGAGGACATGCTTGGTTTAAGTGTGGGGAGGTTGATATACCCCATTTGTAGGGTTTATCTTGTGCTTGATTTAGGAGATTTTATGACCTTTTACCCACATTTATCCAATGAAATAGCATGGTTTCATGATTGTCTCCTAATTTGTGCTTAAGTGTGAAAATATGCTTTTTAGACCTTTAATTTGATGATCTTAATTCACCTTTGATTCCACTAGATGCCTTGATTTGTTTGTTAAGTGATTTCAGGTTGAAAAGGCTAGGAATGAATCAAAGGAGTGAAGACGAAAGCATGCAAGTGGAGAACACATGAAAAAGCTAAAGATTTGGATATCTTCATCCACGTGCACGCGCACTGTACGTGCACGCGTGGATCGCGAAATCTTCAGGGATGCACACGCGCACTGTATGCGTACGCACCGGTCTCCGCACGTGATTTTTTAATAGAAAACGTGCCCAGCAATTTCTGAGAGCTGTGGGACCCGGTTTAAAACCAACTTTGGCGCCAAAATGCATATAAGGACCAAGCATTGAAGGGGAATCATCATCATTCACACACTTAGCATCATTTACACTCATTAGGATTAGTTTAGAGTTAGTTTCTAGAGAGAGAAGCTCTCTCTTCTCTCTAGAATTAGGATTAGGTTTAGGTTTAGTTCTTAGATCTAGGTTTTGATTCATGCTTTCTTCTACTTCTTCTTCTTAATTCTTTGTTGTTACATTCATGATTCCTCTATTCTTTTGTTCTAATCTCTTCTAGTTTATTTCTATGCTTTGTTGCAGATCTACTCTTGTTCTTTCTATTCTCTTTCAATTCAATTAGAGGTAATTCATAGTAATTGTGCTTCTTTTGATTGTTGTTGTTAATTCTTTGTAATAATTGTGGTTAGATTCTATTTTTGTTGCCAATTTCCTAAGCTTTCCTTTTATGCCTTCCAAGTGTTTGATGAAATGCTTGGTTGGATTTTAGTGTAGATTTTATTCCTCTTGGCCTAGGTAGAGTAATTAGTGACGCTTGAGTTATCTAATTTCTTTGTTGATTGATAATTAGAAGTTGCTAATTGATTTGGATACCACTAAAGTTAGTCTTTCCCTTGGGAATTGGCTAGGACTTGTAGAATCAAGTTAATTCATCCACTTGACTTTCCTCCATGGTTAGAGGTTAACTAAGTCGTAGCAATGGACAATTTGTGGTCACAATTGAGGAGGATAACTAGGATAGGACTTCTAGTTCTCATACCTTACCAAGAGCTTTGTTAGTTGTTAGCTTATTTCTTTTGCCATTTATGTTTCTTGTCTAAAATCTCAAAAAACCCCAAAACATACTCCATAACCAATAACAAGACACTTTATTGCAAATCCCAGGGAGAACGACCCGAGGTTCCAATACTTCGGTTTATAAATTTAGGGGTTTGTACTTATGACAAACAATCTTTTGTATGAAAGGACTATTGTTTGGTTTAGAAACTATACTTGCAACGAGATCTCATTAGAGAAATTCTATACCATCAATAATCCGTTCATCATTGCACCAAGTGTTGATGGAGTTCTTCACAAGCTTGGGGCTCCCAAAATTGATTCTCCTTGTGCGATCCGGGATCCCACACTTTATTTTTACGCCCGTCTTGAAGTTGATCATTATTAGTCCATCCGGGTGGCATGACTTTAGAATTCTAATGTAAGCGACCAAACATCCTCCTAAACCCAAGCAATCTAGTACTATATCAACCCTTGCTATTATGCTTTGAACATGTCACCATAACCATCTCCCTCTTGCTCTAAAAGCCACAAATATTTCTAAGTTGACCTTCCGTCTTAAGCAAACCATATTCAAGAGGAATTATAAAGCTTAAGTATAAGGAATTTACCCACTTGAATGAAAGAATGGATGGTGATGGCTTGGGGAGGGCTGTCTCTAATATCCTTACAAGCTCTACTTGCTTATAGTCTTCCTTATCAACCTTCACCTCTTTACAAACTTCTTCACTTTCAATCCTTTGTTCATCAATTTCATCTAACTCTTCTCCATCACTCAAATTATAAATGAGAGGTTGAGAGAAATCTACCTCCACATTGCTTTCTATCTTATTAGGAGAAAGTTCTTAAAACTCAAAGGATTCACCACCAAGTAAATTGGATGCATGATCTTCATCTCCAAGGGGACTCAATTCTTGCTCCATTCCTTCCAAGTCTTCATTTAAAAATTGTTTTGGAGGTTGTGCACTCTCCTCCTCAACATCAAATTCAATCATTTTGGAGAGGTTCTCTTCGACTCTAAGTTCCCAAGGAGGTTCCGCATCTCCTAAGTCTTCAACCACTTCTTCCTCTTCTTCAATGATCATAGGCTCCTTCAATTGCTCTAATACAAAATAGCATCCCTCATTTTCACCGGATTTTTCAATCTCTCCTTCATGCTATGCTTTTCAATTAATTCTCCACATGTGACCATGGGAGTACTTTGAGTGCTCAAGTATTGGGAGGCTAAAGTGCTTACTACCTTGGTCAAGGTAGCCACAAACTTTAGTGTCTCCCTTTGTATTTCTCCTTGCCCTTGAAGTATAAGGCTAAGGATTTCATCCATTAAGGATTGGAGTGGATAAAAGGGTTCATTGTCTTGGAGAAAGGGTTCATAATAGGAAGGTGGTTCTTCTTGGTAAGGGTATGGTGGTGTATATTGAGGTAGTTCTTGGGAGTATTGATATTGAAATGGTGGTTCCATGTATGGCTCATATGGTTCATAAGGTGGTTGGTATTGTGTATATGGGTTAGGGTCATGTGGAGTTGTTTGGTGAAAAGAGGCTTGTGAGTATGGTTGAGGTTCATGTTGAGGATATGACTCGTAGGTATATGGTGGTGGTTCTTGAAAGTCACAAGGAGATTCACGATAGCCATTGGATTGATATGCATCAAAGAATGGCTCTTGTTCATAGTCTATTGGTGGAGGTTGTTGCCATGAAGATTGATCATTTGCATATGGCTCCTCCCACCTTTGATTATCCCATCCTTGATACACATCCTCCTTGTAGTCCTTATTTCCTACAACATAGTTAGAACCAAACTCATAGCAAAAGTGAGAATTCATGATGAAAAGAGAAAATAAGAACAAAAGCTAATAAGAAGTAATGAAAAAAATCATAAAACTAGCAAAAACTAACAAGCAATCCAAAAAAATCAAGTTATTCACAATATTCACATATATACAATAACCAATAACATAACATCATTGTAATTCCCCGGCAACGGCACCATTTTGATGAACGGATTTTTGACGGTTTAGAATTTCACAAATGAAATCTCGTCGAAGTATAGTTTCTAAACCAACACTAATCCCTTCATACAAAAATTTGTTTGTCACAAGTACAAACCCCTAAAATTATAAAACGAAGTATTTAAACCTCGGGTCGTTCTCCCTAGGATTTGCGATAAAGTGCCTTGTTATTGTTTATGAGATGTATTTTGGGGTTTTGGGGGTAATAGGTAAGAAATATAAATGGCAAAGGAAATTAACTAACAACTAGAAAAGCTCTTGGCAAGGAATGAGAATTAGAAGTCCTATCCTAGTTATCCTTCTCAATTGTGACAACAAATTGTCCATTGCTCCCACTTAGTTAACCTCTAACCATGGAGGAAAGTCAAGTGGATGAATCAATTTGATTCCTCAAGTCCTAATCAACTCCTAAGGAAAGACTAGCTTTAGAGGCATTTAAATTAACTAGCAACTTCTAATCTTTAATCAACAAAGGCATTAGATAACTCAAGAGTCACTAATTACTCTACCAAAGCCAAGAGGAGAAAATTCTACACTAAAGTTAAAAGAAGCATTTCATCAAACACATAAAAGGCAATAAAAGTAAACAACATGAATTAAGCAATTCAACAATAAAGCAACGTCAATCATAAATTGCATTGAAAGAGAAATAGAAGAGCATCAACATAAAAGTAAAGAATTACAAGAATTAGATGCAAAAATAGAAAGAGGAAAGGTAGAAGAAGAAGAATTACAAAAGGAAAAGTAAATCAAAACATGAAATTAACCTAGATCTAAGAGATTCTAATCTAGATCTAACCTAATCCTAATTCTAGAGAGAAGTGAGAGCTTCTCTCTCTAAAACTAACTTTCCCTCCAAAACTAATCTAAAGTAAACTAATGTCTAAAAGTATATTGATTCTTCTTCATTCCTTGGTTTAAACAGCATCAGAAATGAGTTGGATTTGGGCCTAGGAAGCCCAGAATTCGCCCCCAGCGGATTCACTTTAAGTGGGTCACGTGCGAACATCGACGCGTACACGCACGTCACGCGTACACGTCGCTTGACAAATTTCCATCCACGCGTACGCGTCATGTGCGCGTACGCATTGCCATGCGATGTCACAATCCAGCGTGCGCGTCTGCTGCGCGTGCGCATAGGTCTCAGCATCCCAAATCCTTGCTTTTCCATAATTTCTCCACTTTGCATGCTTTTCTCTCCATTCCTTTGATCCATTCCTAGCCTTTTCAATCTGAAATCACTAACACACAAATCAAGTAATCTAGTGGAATCAAAGGTGAATCAAAATTGGCAATTAAGGGCCCAAAAAGCATGTTTTCACACTTAAGCACAAAAATCATGCTATTTCATTGAATAAATGTGGGTAAAAGGTCATAAATTTCCTAAAATAAATATAAGATAAATCCTAAAAATGGGGTTTATCACCACGCTGCGATTTGCTTCTCCCGGATGCTCTGCACGCATATGAGACTAACTTAGATCTTGTGAAGCACCTTCCTATTTTCGCACCTCAGCCCATCGAGTCTGACGACCTTCAGGAATTCGTGGCAGCAGCTATGTAGGCCAACCCTTTGGACGATTTTTCCGTCTGGAATGATGAGTCAGAGGAGGACTCAGAGTCCGACGAGGAGCCGCTTCCCGAGAGATCTTGGGCCGATTATTAGGAGGAGGTTCAGAGGTCACTCCAGAGATAGGCACGGCAGATCTTCTACTCCCTTTTGGTGATCTTAGTACTACTTTCCCCTCACTTTTGTAGTATATATTTTTTTCTCAAAGGGGTAGGACCTCCTAATAGATCAGTTCTAGTCTAGAGAATCCGTATGACGGTTGGGATTGTCTTCCCTTTTTTATGTATATAACCTGGTGTAGTACTAGGCATTTTTAATTGATGACATGTATCTCCAAGTTTATTTCATATGTATATCTGTAAATATGCATATATATGTATATTTTCTACTACCATGTATTTATTTGCGATATAACTTTAAGTATTAGCCTTGTGAACATCTAAATGATTTTTCATGATTAATAAGTTAACCACACTAAACCGATAAAGGCTTATATTAACAATTGCTTATGACATTCGAGTCTAGAGCCAAGTAGGTCCTTACAACAAGTAACACCTAAACGTTTGGCATCGGTCATGATGTGTCAAAAGTTAGGTTATTACAATTAGTGTAAGACACAGAGGAGATCTATCAGTCGAATTTATACTGTATTGCCTTTCGAAGGAGAAAAATTCTATTTGCATATTCTGCTATCTAATGTTAGAGGACCAACCAGTTGAGATGACTTGCTAAAATGAATGGGGTCCAATATTCGTCCTTCAAGCAATCTGCTCAACACCGAGGATTGTTATAGAGTGACAATAGCATTCGTGCATGTTTGGTTGAGACTTTTGTTTTACGATTGCCATGTGCTTTACGAAGGTTGTTTGCAACCATCTTAATATTTTGTGAGCCTACAGATGTAAAAAGTCTATGGGATGAATTTTTTTCATATGTAGTGGATGTTTATCCGTCAACCAGTACTACAACAGCTTTAACAAATCAGCTACTCAGCGATATAAATGATATCTTCCTTTAGCACGAAAAATGTAACACCCTTACTATCTGAATGTTATGCTTCTGACTGCACCACTCTGATAGCTAGGATATTATGACGACTTTTATACTTAATAATAATAAAATTTGAGCCTTTAACTCGAATACCAAATCGCTATTTCTTTGAGAAATCAGAAGTTCTTTTTATAAAGCTAGTACCCTTGATGGGTGGTAAATGTCCTAGTTTTAGAGAAGATGCTACTGAAATTTTTATAAAACTCTGAGATTTTGTTTGGACTATTATTTAAAGGAAACTTTGGTTTAAGAATCATAATATTTGATTTTGGTTTTATTATGAAAAGATGATTTATTATGAGGTTGATTTGAGACTTTGTTTTGGTAAAAAGAAGTTTTATGAAAGAAAAATGGATCTGAATTGTTCTTAAAAGAAAGATTTTAATATTTGGAATACCTGGGCAGTATGCAAGAGTTGTCGCTTATTCCCACTTGCTTCGGCCAAGGATTTAAAGAAATATTTGGTTTTGAATGTGAATTTTGACCTGTTAAGGATTGTGGTGGTGTACTGCTTGTCCAGTGTCGCAATGTCTGTAGGGATCGTAGTGGTGTACTGCCCACAAATGGTGGGGATCGTGATTATTTACCGCCCACGTGTGTGCTATTTTCTAATTGAAAATATCTGTGGAGATTGAGGTGGTATACCATCCGCAGATGGTGGGGATCGAGGTGGTTTACCGCTCACGATGTGAAGATTGTGGTATTGTACCGCTCACCGATTTTTAAGAGGACGACATCCGGGTTAGCTACCGAATGTGTCGGGTTCTGGCAAAGTAATCGACACGTGAACTGATGGCCAGTAGGACATGCATGCATCATATTGCATTTGTGTGATTTGTTTGGGTGTGCTTAAGTATTTTGGTTGAATTCTCTTTAACTAGTAACTGTGATACTTGCTGTAACTGTTCTTTTTATGTGTTTGCCTTGAATTTGTTTGTGTTTGTGATTGATTCTGTTTGAGATTGAGTTTCGATGGTGAATTGTTTTAAATTGTGTCACAGGCCGAGGTGATTTAATTTGGGCTAGAGGCCGAGATTTGATTTTATATTGAGCCGAAGGCCGTGATTGGTTATGTTTGGGCCGGAGGCTATGATTGATTGGATCAGTGGTAAGTTTTGGTTAAAATGTTATTTTGCATGAAATTTTTGTAAGCAAAATACAAATTTTATATTTGAATAATAAACTAATAATCACTGCGTTTTGAAAATAGTTTTATTTTAAATATCTTCTTACGACAATTCTTAAAACCTCTTACTGAAAACCCTTTCGAGGACAATGTTCTCACTCCCCTACAGACTTCTCTTTTCAGGACGGACGAGGAAGTTGATGAAGTCTTTTCTTATAAGTCCTTAGCGGAGCTGTTTCTGGTACATATATTCGTCATAGTTTTCCCTCGCCTTTGTGATTAGAATTTTGTAAGAGGGATAGAAGCTGTATGATATGTATGTATCTAACATTTGTAAGTTACTTGCATAAGAAGTTTTGTATATATGCATATGCATATTTGTTTTCAAATAAAAAGAACTTCTGATTTTTCAAAGAAATAGCGATCCGGTATTTGAGTTAAAGGCTCATATTTTATTATTATTAAGTATAGAAGTCATCATAATTTCCTAGTTATCAGAGTGGCACAGCCAGAAGCGTGACATTCTGATAGTGAGGGTGTTACAGAAAATAGATTACACAATACGATTTGCTCATTCTAACTTCTAAAAATGACAATAACAACTTGATACTCAGAGATATCTAAGAAGAACTATCCGTCGAAGCACCCCGGGAAGACCTGTGTTCCATAGAAAGATTGAACAATGACCAATGTAAAGCTTTCAAGTGCAATATGAATACAATTAATTGAAGAAAAAGTGGAGTGTTCTTTGTTGATGGGCCGGGAGGAGCAGGCAAAACATTTCTTTACAGAGCTATAATTGCAGAATTGAGAAATAAAGGTCATATTGTCTTAGTAATTGCATTGTCAGGAATAGCTGCAATATTATTGCTTGAAGGTCGAACAGCTCATTCTAGGTTTAAGATCCCAATCAATGCATAACCATCCTCCATTTGCAACAAAAGCAAACAATCAGATCTTGCAAAGCTGATTAGACAAACAACGACAATAATTTGAGATGAAGCACCGATGGCAAATAACGAATCGGTGCAATCAATAAACCGTACTTTGAGAGACATATTAGAAAATAATATACCATTTATATTATTTGTCATTTATGGGCTTCCATAATTAAGTGTCATTTATGGGCTTCCACTCAAATTCTCCATTTGCGACAAAATATGCGATCTTCTAATAATCATATTTTTGTTGTGTATCTTATGCGCATTGGTGATGGAATTGAGCCTACTATACATGAAGACTTTGTACGGATACAAGCAAATATGACAATTCCGTGAAAAAGTGAAATATTGTTACACAACTTAATAGAAGAAACATTTCCAAACTTACAATCTCATGGGTAGGACGCATCTTACATGGTAGAAAGGACAATATTGACATAAAAAAATCATGCTATACAACATCTTAATCATATAATTATCAACCAATTTTCAGGAGATGAATAAAATTTAGTATCATTTGATGAGGTAGAAGGAGATGCTAATAATTTATATCAACAAGAATACCTTAACTCAATTTCTACAGGCGGGTCGCCATCTCATGTGTTGAAGGTAGAAAAAAGGTGCACCTTTGATATTATTGAGAAACATAGTACCTAAGGCCGGCTTATGTAATGGTACAAGGTTACTATATTGTGGAACTTTTCAAAACATGTTAGATGTAGAAATTTTAACCGGCCATCACTGTGAAAAAGGAGCTTTCTTGCCTCGGATAAAACACAAAACAACAGAAAATTCAAAACTACCCTTTATACTTATCAGGAAGTAATTTTCTGTAAGGTTGAATTTTGCAATAATAATAAATAAATTACAAGGATAGACCATTCCTAAAGTAGGGATCTATATATCTTCCTAAATATATGTTTAGCCATGGACAATTATATGTTGCTCTATATCGAAGTGTTTCTCAGTCAACTACAAAAATTTTAATCAAAGAAGAAAAAATAGATGGAATAAGTGGAGAATTTACTAAAAATGTGAGTTTTAAAGAAATTTGTTACTTTCACCACAGGTAATTTATGTTCTTAGTAAATGCGTGTAGTTACTTCTTGGTATAATTTAGTCTTCATATAATTTTAATCTTCAAATTTTTTCATTGATATAGATATTTTTGTGTACAAACTTCAATTTGTTGACGACTAATGACTTATATTTTTTTAATAGACAAATTGATTTCAAAGAAGCTCATCAATATATGCCAGGAAATAAGGACAAGGAATTTGAAACATTTGTTTTACTCAAGAGGTACATACTAATTATCATTAATTGAGATATACTAGAAATATATTAACAATATCAATTACATGAAGAAGGATTCCAAAGTCTCTAGAGTGCATGGAAAGATAAGAAATCAATTGCATCAATCGAACTAATAGACAATAAAGGAATTTTTTAATTAATTACTGTGAAAATTGCGTTAAATATACATACTTCTATGTTAGTAATCATAATTATATATTATCTAATAGGATTCATCCCCTTGAAATTTATTCTATTAATTGAGGATGTACAGTTAAAACAAACAAGACTGAATTTTGGAAGATGATAAAAAAAAAGAAATACTACTCCAAGAAAATACAAGATAATGCAATCACTGTAATCAAAATGTTATATATATGCCTATTATCTATCCCCTTCTATCTTCTTCTTCTATTATATATATGCCTATTATCACTACCCTATCATCATAGAGTGCATGAGGCAGAGAAGAGGTCCAAGACCGTTCTGAAGTCTAGATTCATGGTTTACGCATGAAGGCTTTCTCAGCTTTGTGAAAGAGGAATGGAGAGGTTTGGGAGAGATGCAGTTCACAGACAAGTTGAAGGCTTTGACGATCCCGTTAGAGAATTGGCATAAGGCTAAATTTGGGGATATGGACAAGAAGATTACGAAGTTTGAGGAAGAAATCAAGAAGATTGATGATTTGGTTAGTAATGGGGTGTATGATGGAACGATGGAGGCTAGAAGAAAGGCGCTGGTTACCTGCTGTGAGAGATGGTATGTCAGGAAAGAAGTCCATTGGAAATAGATGTCCTGGTCTCGGCAAGCAAAGGAGATGGACAAAACTACAAGGTACTTTCACAACATAGCTTCAGCAAGAAGGAGGAATAATCGGATAGATGCACTGTTAATCAACGGCAGACTGGTCAGAAACCAAGCCAGAATAAAAATTGCTATTAACGAATTCTACAAAGAATTATATCACCAGGATAAGTCTCCTCTGATGAGCTTCGGAGATAGTCTGGTAAGTAGGATAAGGCAGGAAGATTTTGTAAATCTGGAGGCGCTACCGACAGTGGAGGAGATCAGAGAAGCTGTGTGGGATTGTGAGTCTTCTAAGGCACCAGGTTACGATGGGTACAACATGAATTTTGTCAAGAGGTATTGGGGTGAGATTGGATCGGAATTCACGACTGCAGTATCTTTCAAACGTCAAGGTTACCAACAGACTCCAACATCACTTGGGTGGCGCTGGCTCCTAAATTCATTGGAGCAAAGGAGATATAAGATCTGCAACCTATAAGCATGGTTGGGTGCGTTTACAAGGTTATCTCTAAGGTTTTGGTTAAGAGGATGAGATCAGTGATGCCAGCATTAGTAGGAGAAACTCAGAGTGCTTTTGTAAGGGGCAGAAAAATTCATGATGGGGCACTTATCGCATGTGAAACGGTAAACTGGTTTAAGCTGAGAAAAAAGGAGGCAGCAATAATCAAGTTAAATTTCCAAAAAGCATATGATAGAGTCAAGTGGAGCTTGGTGGACATTGTTTTGCAGAAGATGGGGTTTGGATATAGATGTAGATCGTGGGTTATGGAGTGTGTGACCACAGCATCTATGTCGGTTCTGATAAATGGATCGCCATCCAAGCCGTTCAAGATGGAAAGAGGTCTGAGACAAGGTGACCTGCTTTTTCCGTTCTTATTTGTACTGGTTGTGGATGTTCTACATCGATTGGTGGGAGAGGCAGTCAGGAACGGGCGTATATCACCTTTGTTGGTGGGGAGAGATGGTGTAGCACTGTCACATCTTCAGTTTGTTGATGACACAATTCTGTTCTGTCCACCAGAGGATGACACAATCATGAATTACAAGCGGCTGTTGAGATGCTTTGGGTTGATGTTAGGACTCAGCATTAATTTTGACAAGTCGAGCTTCATTCCGATAAATTGTGAAGAACATTGGATCCAAAATATGTACCAATTGTTGGGGTGTATGGGTGAGACCCTTCCAGTCAAGTACCTAGGTATTCCCTTAGGTGCAAATCCAAGGCTGGTGAAGACCTGGAAGTCAATAATAGACAAAGTAGAGGAGAAGCTCAGTCTATGAAATGCTAAACTTCTGAATAAGGCTGGAAAGCTGGTGCTGCTTAAATCGGTATTAAATAGTCTGCCTGTGTATTATTTGAGTTTGTTCAAGATGCCGAAAGCTGTTGCTGAGAAATTGATTTCACTGCAAAGAAGGTTCTTGTGGAGTAAGGATGATGGTAGTAATAGAATGGCATTAGTAAGATGGGAAGCGGTGCAGGAGATGCACGGAAACTTGTCTCTCAACAATTTCCCTCGGCAAGTATACCGAATTGTCATCAAGTAAAAACTCATAATAGAGTGAGGTCGAATCCCACAGGGATTGATTGGTCAATCAACTTTAATTAGAGGAATGTTCAAGTTGAGCTAAGCAGAATTTGATGTGAGAGTTGCAGGGAATTAAATGGCGGGAAAGTAAATAGCAGAAAATATAAATACTTGAAATAAAGAGCTGAATGTAAATGGCGGAAAGTAAATTGCAGAATCTTAAATGGGGATTTGGGAAGATGAGCATAAAAGTAAATGGCAGATATTAAAGAGAATGGGTGAGATCAGAAATGAGGAATTCATTGGGCTTAGGAGATGTTGCATTCTCTTGATCAAGTTCATTTTCATCTCTTCCTCAATCAATGCATTCATTGATCTCCTTGGCAATCTTAAGTGATTGAATTCCAATTCCTTGGTAATTCAATCTCTCAAATCTTGATCAATAGCCAATTTCTTGGTCCAATTGCTCATAAGAAGAGATGAAGTATGGTCACTAATTATACCACATGCATTTCCAAATCAAAGTGTTGGTAGGATTATATGTCACTATATCCATCCAAACCTCAATTTTGTCCAACATGAGAAAGCATTTCTAGCATGATCTCTTCATTCCTCTTCCAAGGTTCCGAAGAGATCCAAGTATGAATAGCTTCTTTTCCAAGACAACTACCCAATTGGATGAAGATTGAAAGCTTTCTAGTAAAATCAAGAGAAAAGAAAGAAGAAGAATAATGAAAACTATTATTGATCCATCAAATTACAACATAGCTCCCTAACCCAATGAAAGGGGTTTAGTTGTTCATAGCTCTGGGAACGGAAAACAAAGATGGAGAATGCATTATGAAAGTAAAACTAGAAGTTGCAAAGAAAGTAAAATTATACAGAGAGTAGTTCTCTCAATCCCCCAAAAGCTGCCCTCTAGTTCAAAACTACTCCTATATATACTACTCTTCTGCTCTTCTAGTTGGCTCTTCAAGTCTTGGATATGGGCCTTTGAATCTTGAGTTGAAACAGTTTGGAATCTTCAGTGGGCTCAGCTTTACTTGTAGAGAAAGTGTGAAGCAGGCATGGACTTTAGCTTGGACGTTAGTGGTGTTAACGTTTAAGTGAAAATGTGGGTTCGAGAATGTTAGTGACAATCACCTTTCTCACTAACGTTTCTAGCCCAAGATGGTTCACGTTAACTTCAACATTAGTGGCACTAACGTGACCACTAACGTTGCCTCTTGATCCTTCACGAACGTTATTGGGGTTTACCTTTTTCAATAACGTTGCTCTTAGCCCCATTTTCTCACGTTAGAGTCCACGTTAGTATAACTAACGTTGCTCTTAACGTGGGCATGCCTTAGTCTCGAGAGCGTTAGTGACACTTACCTTTGTCATTAACGCTCCAAACACCCCTTCTTCCCAGGTTAGAGTTCACGTTACTTAGGTTAACGTGACTTCTAACGTGGTAGTGATAGCCATCTCCAACATTAGTGACAAAGGTGAG